>NC_050576.1:278542011-278842011 GCF_011100635.1 Trichosurus vulpecula | reverse complement strand
TATATTTGGCTTTCATTGTGTTTGCTTGAATAGCAGGTGCATACTACATGCTTAAAAGCTTACTAAGTATTGTAGTCTTTGCAAAGATGAGAAAGACATGGTCCCCAAACTCAGAGAGCTTATAATTTGGTGGGGGGAAATATGATAGGAACATAGAAAACATAATGGAAACGAGATGTGTTAAATGAGCATAATAGAGAATTCTAAGGGAGGGATGACTGGGTTGGGGGTAATGAGTGATGTCTTCATGGAGGAAGTGGAACTGAAAAAGAACAGAAAAGAAGGAAAGAAGGAAGGAGGGAGGAAGAAAAGGAAGAATGGAGGACAGAAAGAAAAGAAGGGATGAAGGAAAGAAAGAAGAAAGGAAGGAAGGCGGGAGAGAAAGAAGAAAGAAGAAAGGAATGGAGGGAAGGAAAAAAGAAGGAAGGAGAGAGGAAAGGAAGGAAAGAAGAAAGGAAGGAAGGAAGAAAAAAGAGAAAGAGAAAGAAATTAGAGAGATACAGTGAGCAGAGTGTTGGACTTGGTGTCTGCAATATCTCCATTCTAGTCCTACCTCTAACACTAACCATACGATTATGAACATGTCACCATCTTTGAGCCTCAGTTTGCTCGTCTGTTAAAGGGGTATTATAATCCCTATAATGCCTATCTCACTAAGTCTTTGTGAAGAAGAAATGTGAACATTAAAGTGCTCATTAAAAGTCTGCTATTTTTATTGTCAAGTCACTTTGCATGTGGACTCACTGCCCCCTCCCAATTAAACTGCAAATTAAGGTCATTGACTGACTAATGGATTCTTTTATTTTAATCCCTCAGTAACATCTAGTATGGTATTCTGTGAAGTGTAAGCAGGGAACTAGTGTTTCCTAACTAGTCAGATCAGCAATAGAGAAGGAGGCCCATTCTTTCTTCCAGCTAATAAAACAGGTGTTCATACTTTCCACCTGGGCTGTTGCAATAGCCAGCTAAACAGGTCTAACTTCATCACTCCCATGCTCAGTGACCCTTAGTGGCTCCCCACTGCTTTTCCAGTTTCAAAGGCCTACTAATCAAGACCCTCCACAACCTGACTCCAACCTGCCCTTCCAGATTTAGTTCATGTCACTTCCCTTAATTTACTCATCATTCCCCCATCTCATCCCATCCTTGTCTTTTGCTTGTAAAAGGGCTTTTACATAATTGGGGCAGATCACTGAGGTCCTTTTGGGATGTCTAGAATTATTCAGTTGTCTCAAAGCATGATTTGAGTGTGTTCTGGTGTTAGATTATGCCTATTAGGAGATGTTTCCCAACTGAATCAATGATGCTTGTCCTCTTGATGGGGTAACTAAGGAAGAAACTAAAACCAGCTGAAAATAAGGCTCAAAACACCAGATTAGTTACTTTCCAATTTAGATCCTTTCCCCCCAAAAATTCCCACAACCGTCCACGTAGGAGTCATCTTACATGGTCAGTTTTTCTTCCTTTGAGGACCTTAACAGGGGGAACCTCATTCTGCTATATAACTCCTTTCTTAGAGAAGATTTGGTGACATCACCCCTTGAATCCTGCATTCATGTCTAGGCACAGCAACATCTGGAAGAAGGATGGAGATAAATTGGAGAGAGTTCAGAGATGTGCAACAAAGATGATAAAGGTATTGGGAGATATGAATTATGTGGCAAGATTGACATGCCAGGTTACATATCCATAAATAGAGCTTGCTGGAGTGAGACTAAGGTGATGATATGATACTGCTACAAAGATATAAACAACCTAGGACCAAGAGAAATGGCCCTGGCTCGAGCTGTGCGTAACTAAGAACAATGAAAGAATTTTGTTATATATTAAAAAGGAATAGCAAGTTGTCCATAATAGATTTACTGTTTTATGTGTAATCATCTTTTTTTGTTCTACTATATCATAGAAATGCTTGTTTTATTTCTTAGATTCAGAATAAAATATTTTTAAAGTTAAATAAAAACAATGAATGCATAATAACCAGCAAAAAAGAAAATGTAGATTCCAAAAGTTAATACGTAAATCACTTATTTGGAATTAGGAATGAATTTTTTCACACCAAAAAAAAAGTTGCAAATGATGTCTAGTCAAGCAAGGTTATTAGCAGATCCTTGAACTTGCCAAATCCATCTCCTGCTTTCATAACTTTGAAGAGTTCATTCCCCATGCCTAGAATCTACTCCCTTACTTCTGCTTCTCAGAATCTTTGTTATATTTCTAGGCTCAGCCCAGTTTCAGTTGTTCCATTGCATCCAACTCTTTGTGACTCCATTTGGGGTTTTCTTGGCAAAGATACTGAAGTGGTTTGCCATTTCCTCCTCAAGCTCATTTTACAGGTGGGGAAACTGAGGCAAGTAGGGTTAAATGATTTGCTCAGAGTTACACAGCTACAAAGTGTCTGAGGAGAAATTTGAATTCAGACCTTCCTGACTCCAGGCCGAGTGCTCTTTATCCACTGGGCTACCAAGCTGCCCAGGTGCCACTTCTTCCCTGAAGCCTTCTTGATTCCCCTCATCTTTGGTCTGTACTAATTTAGAAGATATTATATTTCCCTTAATTAGTATAATACAATATAATATAATATAATATGATATAATACGATATAGTATAATATGATATGATATAATATAATATAATATAATATAATATAATATAATATAATATAATATAATATAATATAATATAATATAACATAATATAATATAATATAATATAATATGTAGTATAATGTAATGTGACTAATATAATATAAATTAATTCATGTTAATACATATTATATTATATATAATACATTATATAATATATAGTATGATTGCATATTCTATTCTACTCTATATTGCCCAATATCATATCATACCATACCATACCATATTATATTATGTATTTATAAATATTTAGATTTATTACATATTAATTAGTCGATCTCTCACTGCTGCATGCTGGTAAATATTACAATTTTCTCTTCATACTGTTTTTTCTGACAGATAGCAGTGTACTTTGCATATATTAAGCATATAGTAAGTATATTTGGTGAACTGAATTGGACTGAACTGAATTATCTTCCAGGCCAGATTGTCCAGCGTTCAACAAGAACCTACCTTTATTGCCAGAAATGGTTATGTGCATTGTAACAGTAAAAGAAAAAGTGGATGAGCCTACAAAAGCCTACTTAACTTAAAATGTGCCTGACATAGGATATGCCTAGGATTGGCCTGGGCATGGAGAAGAGGCCATTATACTGCAAAAAAGAGACAGAGGAAGAAGAGGTTTTCTCTCTCCCTCCTTGGGCATGACCAATAATGGGCAAAAATTTGAAATACACGGAATTTGTTTTTGATAGCACCCCATCTTTTCTGAACCTCTCTCTTACCTTCTTGTGCCCCTCTCCTTCAGCCTCCAGTAAATCCTCAATGCCCTAAGGCCACACTGAAGCAGCACTACTTTGGGGCCATAAGGCTCTCCCCTTTCAATGTCTGACATGCTTCTATTAAAACCTTTTCCTGATCGAATAAAAACTTCCATTCTTCCAGTGTTGCTGATCATAGTTAGGTGTTAGGAAGAAGAGGATTGAACCGATGGAACAAACCCACTCTATGCTAGGAATGACAGAGGCCACTTGGCAATCATTTGTAGTTGGTAGAATTCAAGGTAATATGATACAATAGGGAAAAATTGTATACAGTTTAGGGGAAGCTGTTTTTAGGAATGAGGGTGACAAAGCAGGTAAGTTGGACTTGCTGGGGAATCTCTGTGTGGAGTCAGGCCTCTTAAACTGTTCCTGCTTTTCTCAAATGTGTTCCTGCCTCCAACTCTCAGACCTCATGAGTCTCTTAGCATTTCTTCACAATGGCTTCACAATGGTGCCAGGTCCTCTGGTGGGGGTGGGGTGGGTAGGGGCAGTCATTTATAAATGAGTCCCATGTGTGTAAGTTGAAGCCTCTCTGTATCAAAAAGTGCTTTCTCTGAATGAGGCAAACCACATACCAGACACCGAAGGGCAGGCATTTAATGAGCTTGATTAGGCTTCCAGGAACCCAGGTTACACTGCTATTCTCAGCTGATATTATCCAGATGAAGGAAACTCTCTGTGGCTATATGCTGGGGAAAGTGGCATGGATAATGCATCCTCCACAACTGTTGAGTGGCTTTCAACCCATTGCTAGACTTTGTGCCACTCTGTACTTTTCTTCCCTAATAGCATGTAAGCTTTTTTCAAGTTACAATTGTTTCATTACTTATATTCCCTCCTAGTTTCTGGTATAGATTAAGCAGTTAATAAATGCTTGCTGATTGATTATTTAATAGGTGGCCTTGACTATAGAGGGCTGGATGTGGAATCAGGAAAACCTAAGTTTGAATCCTGCCTCAGACACTTAATAGCTATGTGGCCTTGGACAAGTCACTTAACCTTTTATACTACCTCACAAAGTCATTAGGATTAAATGATTCTCTCTCTCTCTCCCTCTCTCTCCCACTCCCTCCCCCTCTCTCCTTCCCCCCCTCTCCTCCCTTCTCTTTCTCTGAATATATAAATACATACATACATATACATAAATACATGCAAACACACATGTGCATATATGTATGTGTGTATAGTTATATTCATGTGTATGTATAGGTATGTGTGTATAGAGAGAGAGAACTTTAGAAACCCTGGAATGATATATAATATTTAACATGACTTCACATGTATAATTTGTACCATATTGCTTGTCTTTTCAAGGGGTAGGGGAAGGGAGGGAAGGAAAGAATTCGGAATACGAAATTTAAAAAAAAGAAATGAATGTTAGAAAATTTTAAATATATTTGAGAAATATTTAATGAAATAAAAATTTAAAAGAATAATATATAAATGTTTCTTATTATTATTTATCATCATTATCTTGCCCTCTCCACTGTGATACATTCACATATATAATTTCTCATGCATTGGAATTAACTTTTTCTGCATTACAATGTGAGCTCCTTGAAGGCAGGGGCTTTTTTGCTTTCACTGTACCCCTAGCTTAACCCTGTACTTAGCACACGGCAATTTCTTACTAAATCTTATGGTGCCATAGTTAGAAATGTTCTCCCTGCTTCCCACCTCTTTGCTTCTTTTTCTTTTCTTTTTTTGGCCAATATGCTTTTCCTGTCCATCTTGTATCGTGGTCATCTATGTATCTGTGCTATCATCCTTTTTATTTAAAACAAGCTTCTTATGACCACTGACAATATCATCTTTCCTATCAGTATCTCTAACAGTGATATGTACTAAATAAATATTTGTTAAATTGTTGTCATTATTGAAGTGCTGTGCCTATGTGTCCCCTCGATCAAATACCACCATTTGTAGCTGTGTTGTCTTAAAGCTTGCTAATGGCCATAAGGTTTCATCAGATGGTTCTCCGTACCCCCTTTGGAGTCTGATTAGATTTTATGAAATATGGGGACTTAAAATGTCTTTGCTCAGAACTCATTTCTTTGGTCCAAAAAAACCCTAAATAGTAACATAACCTTGGGTAAGTCCTTTAACTACTTTTAGGATTTAGTTTCATTAACGGTAAAATGAGGAAATCTGTTTTGATAGTCTCTATGATTTCTTCCAGATCTAACATTTTATGTTGGATCAAAACCTATGATTTTGAGTCACCATATTTTTTTTTAATCTTAGTTTGCATAGGATCATCAATCAACCAATGAATAAGCCCTTAATAAGCACCTATTATTTTCTAGCCACTATGTTAGGTACAAATGAAACAATACCTGATTTTAAGGAGCTTACTTGGGGTAGATCTGTGATCTTGTTATCAATGTACATATTCCTTCCACTAGTATGTTGTTATTTGTCCTTTGTTTAGAAAAGGACCAATGACATCATGGGTCATTACATCAATGACCTTTTGACTTGTGCATTAATTGGATTTAAGTGAGGCTGAGTTACACAAACTTGTCAGCCTCACTCTTTCTTCCAGAGTCATTGAAATTTAGTGGCAAGACAAAAGTCAGGACTACTGGCGATAGCTCAGGATGTGGTGGATGACCTTGGCATCTTGGGTGTCTGACCAAGCTCTAAGAGCTCAACGGCACCTGCTTTGGCTGCCTTCATGGTCATTGGAACAAATTGTTCTCATCCTCCCAAATCACCAAGAGGTTTGAGGCCTGTCGGTTACCCTCAATTTGGTTTAACCCATCTGCCCAGAAGGGTTTTACCAGGATGTGGCCATTGAGGCAAGCATTGGGGAAAGGTGGACACCAAAGGAGAATGACAAGTTCTGAAAAGGTCTCAGCAAGCCATCACCCAGAGGGGCTAGTCCTCCCTGAACACCCCACATACCCCTCTATTAGAATAAATCACAGTCCAACCAAGATTCCTTATCCTATATAACTCCTATTCATGTCTGTCCATGAATCTTTTATGGAGTATCTACTCAGAGTGCCTTATGCCTTTTTCTGTTCCTTAGTATTTTTTTAAGACAAATACAACCCTTGAGTTCACTGTCTATTATCCTTCAGTTTTGCTAAATGACTGGTTCACCTCCCTTTCCAGTCATTTTTATGGTCTTTTTTTAACACTATTTCTCACTTGCAAGTCATCATTTGTAACATTCCTAAATACACTGTCACTAACTGTGGCCTTGGGGTCACCTGCAATTTTGATTCATCAGAGATTTTGGTCTGCCCATAATTTGTTGTTATATAAAATTGCTATAATATATATTAATGTTAAAAAGATAGTTTTTTTAGTAAGAAACAGCTTACAATCATTGAAAGTGCAACACAAGTTTCCAAACACTAGCCATTCTTATCTTTCTATTCAATTCTTTGTCCACTTTCTTATCCATAGACACAGCGAGATATTATATTGTTTCTGTTAGTCAGTTTTGTGATAGTTGAAGTGGTGTCATTCCATATAAAATTAGTGGTGCAGGCTCTTCCTAAGGTACTTGCATTACAAGTTATTATGCCTCACCCAGAATTAGGTTTTCTACCCTCTTGCATGTGGGTTGTAACATCAGAGGTATTCTGTTTATGTATCAATGCACATTACAATACAATAAAACTAATAGCATTAAAAAGAAAAAAAGTTATATTTAAATATAGTTTTAAAAAGTTCATAGAGAGCTTAAGAACTTCTGTTTAAGTGTTTTTGCTGTTTTTACTATTTGATAAAAACTAAGGTGGTGGAATCTGAATGTTGTAGCTCTAATATTGTTACTTATAGATTGCTTTAGAATTACTGGCAGATCTTTTCCTTTTTTGATCTGTTGTCCTACTAATTTCATCTACAAATGCTCTCCATATGATCACACTTAGCTGGGCCCTATGCCAAGTTCTCTTCATTTTCCTCTTAGCTTCCATTTGCTTGTTTGCGAGGCAATAATATTCTTCCTCCATAATGTTTTGCAAATGCGCTTGCAATCTAAACTGAAGGACTAACAGATAAAAGCATATTTCAGGTTCTACTTGTAAATTCTCTAAGGCTCAGTTTGCCCAGACATCTTTTTCATCCCCTCTTTTGTGCTGGATGGCTATATTACCATAAGGAACCTGTGAGAGGTTCATTTACTATCAATCACTTTATTCATTCCAGTGTTAGACAATTGTGGAACCTAGAGAAGATGAATGAACATCCCCGGCTAGAAAAAACTTGATGGAGTGGGGGATGGGACAAAAGGGAGGCCTACCTCCAATCCTGAATGGACAGAAATTGATAGAAACAAGGATGATGATCTTGATGATGATAAATGGATCTTCACTCTGCAGATTCCTCTGCAGTCTCTGAAAACAACAAAACATTTTAGATTATGAAAATAACCACGAGGGTTTTACAAATAGAAAAAGAGGGAACCTGTTTTATATGTTAGATTAGCCACTTGATTTCTAGAAGTATTCTTCAGCGATTTTTTCCATGAATAACAAGCTTTTGTCATGATCACAGGCTTCCTTTCATAGGAAAAAAGATTCTCTCCCCTCTCCCCCATGATCACTGATGAGATTGAGGTGGAGGGGAGAGAGGACGGAGTATTTTCTCCCTTGGTATCAATCTTATTTCTAAGCGTTAATGACATGCCAGCATCCATTCTGCAAACTGGAAAATCCTACTGGCTTATCTAGGGCCTTTGGATGTCTGTTCACCTCCCTGCCACCACTTGGATGGGCATAAAGTTAATGTCATATCAGTCTATTTACATATATGTGTGTATACATGTGTGTATGTATATATGGATGTATATGTGTATATATATATACATGTGTGTATGTGTGCATGTATACACATGCACATACACATGTACACATATGCATACATACACATACATATATACATAAACATACACGTGCACATACTCATACACATACACATATGCATACACATATGCGTACCCATATACATATATGCAGCTCTTTGGAATCAGGAAGGTATGAGACCAAATCTGGTCTTGGATTTTTCTGGTGTACAAGTCATGTAGTCTTTCTCAGCTTCAGTTTCTTCATATGTAAAATGGAGACAGTAAGAGTCCCTATTTCACAGGTGAGTGATGAGAAACAAATAAGGTAAAGAATTGTACAAATTTGAAAGCCCAATATACTTGTTAGCTTTTATTATTTCATTTAAAGGAGTATATTTATAGAAATTATTCTCATTGAAAGAAATGTTGTATAAATGTATAATATATGTAGATATACACAATCACATGCAAGTAGTATACACTGGAAAATAATTACTCCACACTACTACAATACTCAGTATACAGAAAGTATTTTTATTCAGAAAATAAAATGTCCATTACTTAGTATGGAGTAGTTAGTATGTGTTTGTATATGTGTGTATGTGTATGTGTGTGTGTGTATATGTGTGTATGTATGTATATGTATATATGTGTATGTATATATATATATGTATATATACATATCTCTGTACATATATACATATATACACACATATACATACACACACACACATATATATATATACATATACACACATACACACACATAGAGAGAGACAGTACATATAGAGTGTATAAATATATATATATATACACTCTGTATACTAACTATATTTACTAAGTACATGTATTTGTGTGTATATGTATTATATATATATATATATGTACACATACATACACATACACACAAACACACACATATTTGGGTTCAAATCCACTTCAGACAAATAATTTAAACTCTCTGGACCTTGGTTTCCTCACCTGACAAATTAGCAGGTTGCACTAGATATGAACCTCCTTTTATGGGATCCATTCCTCTCCCATAACCTCTCCATCTCTGTTCCACTGCTAGCACCTGGTTCAGTTGCACAGCTTAATAAACTCAGAACCAAATTGAATCCATCCAGCCCTGCCTATATTCTTACTTCATAACTTTACATTTCATTCCCTTCCTCTGTAGGTATGAACAATTGTCTTGAGAGCATCTACTTATGATCGGGAAAGAGAACCTGATCCTGGACAAAATTGTAAACCATTTGTGAAGAGGGATCCTCTCCAACCACGGACCCTTGAAAACTCTTTTGGGCCAAAGTGATCAAATCAGATTGTAATATACCTTGAAGGCTATCTCATCCTATGCATATGTGAATGAATATCCCCTTTCCAACATAATCTACAAGTAGTCATCCAGAATTTGCTTGAAGACTCTAAGTAAAAGGATTATTTCCAAAGGCAACAAATTTTAGTTATAGATGGCTCTAATTGGTAAGATGGCCTTCCTTACATCAATCCTAAATTTGTCCCTTTACAACATCCCCTCTAGATCTAAGGCCAAACACAACAAATCTAACCCCTTTTCCACATAAGGGCTCTTCAAATATTTGGGGTATCACCGCCCCTCCCCAAGCCTCCCTTATAGAAGAAAAACACCCCCAATTTCTTTATCCTTTAATCTATCTTCATATGCCATTATCTCAAGGCCCCTCATCATCTCAATTCCCTTCCTCTAGCTACTTACCAGCTTAACAATGTAATTCCCAAACCATTATACTCCAAACTGATTATAATATTCCAGATATTATGGAATAATATAGGGGCAAAGCTTACGTTTCACTTTTTTGGATGCCAAAATTTCATTATGAATCTTAATATCACATTAAGTTTTGGGGTTTTGTTGTTTTTTTGTTTTGTTATGGCTTTTATATCATACTTATAATTACCTTATGGCCCTCTAAAACTTTTATTTTTTCAGGTAATTGCAGTATAATCTTATCTCCTCCCCCTTGTATGTGTGAAGTTCATTTTTGGAATGTAAATGGAAGACTTTATATTGATCCATACTATATTTTACCTTATTCCATTTGATCCAAAGTTCTAGCCTGTTAGAATGCTGTTGAATCTTGACTATGTCATACAATGCGTTGGCTATCTCTCTTATCTTTGTATCTTCTGGATGTCAGCGGGGTATCCAAGAAAGAAGGAGGAATCCCTTTTCTCCCCTCTCAAATCTTTTAACGTCACTGGGAAGAACTTCCTCTAGGTGTGTGTGGGAAGGGAAAGAGGAACAAGGGAGGAGGTGTGATTAAGAAGGCCCAAGATGCTTAAGCTGTACCTGTGGTACAAGGCCAGGGACCATAGGCTCCAATCAGGTTTTATACAAGTCAAATAGGCCACAATCATATTTTATACAAGCTAAATATTTGGAGTACAATGTGACATGCCCAGATAAATGTAATGGTTACTAAAAGATGTTGCCATCAGATGGTTCTCTTACGAAGCCTGAGAAATGGAGCAAAAAAAAAAAAAAAAAAAAAAAACCTCCCTCCATGACCATCCTCCTCCCCACTGTGCATAAATATTAATTAGATTGCTTCAAAAGCCCAAACAGCCATCTAAATGGTAGATTTGTTGTGCTGGGTAAACTTGGCAGCATTCTTAGAGGGAAATCCAGGGATTAAGCAATCATTACAACTGAATGATCTTAAAATTGTTACTCCCAGATCAAAGTGGGACATATATTTGGTTAAGGAAGCTCTAGCCCTTATCTCCTAGTCAAGAAATAAAGACCTTCTCATCTCCAAACCCTCCAATTTAGAATGTTTTATGACCCTAAAAATTTGGCACCAAGGTTCAGTAGATAGCAGACTGGATTCACAGAGCCCAAGTTCAAATTCCATATCTGACCTATGGGCAAATCACTTAATCTATTTTGGGCCTCAATTTGCTTATCTATAAAATAAGGAGTTTGGACAAAATTACCTCTAACGTCTGTCCCAGCTCTACATCTACGATCCCATGATCCCTTCAATCAAAGGCTCAGGGAGCTAATAACATGGAATTCCTTTCCTCAGCTAAGAAGAAATTACTCCCTTTGGGGGCTTTCTATACTTGCAGAAAAAGAAGACTGACCTTCGCAGTTGCAATTTTTACTCTGATTTACATAGCCACTTTTATGTTTTCCAACGTCTTTTTAACAGGCTCCCTGCATCGAAGTGTGTGTGTGTGTGTGTGTGTGTGTGTGTGTGTGTGTGATTTAATAAGACCAACAAATAAGTGCATTAAAATTTTGACTGTATATATCCCCAAAGGTAGCAATTCTCCACTGGTTAGGAAGGTGTCCTCTACAAAGGTAGAGCTTTTTTAGAATAAGTCCAAACTCATTGTTTACTATTTTCTAAGGTCTATGTGACAAGCAGGGATTTTGACTAAAAGCTTGTGGTCTGACCAGAATGCATGGGGCCTTCATGATGTATCCTGCCAGCTTTACTGTAGGGTCAACATAACTTGGAATATGTGATAATAAAAGGAGCAAAATTCTATAGATCCGAGGGGAAATTACATCAATTCTGACACATTTATGTGGGTCCTGTAGTCAAACATGATTATTCCCCTGATCTCTGAGATAAATAAAAACTGGGAAACACATAAAAGTAAAGATTCAGGCTGAAACTTAGGAGCAAATATAATCGATTGGCTATATGTTCAGAAGTGAAAACATTGACACTACCCATAAAGTGAGTCACCAAGGAATTACAAAGCCTCTTCAAGTGTTCTAAGGACTAAATAACTTGTAACTTCATAATTCCCAGTGCAATACTATGCAAGTGGGATATTATGCCTCTTAACCCTTGACTCTAATAAATGGAACCAAAAATTAAGCAAATCTTTATTAAGTCCCTAATATGTATAAAGTACCACATTGTTGTATACTCAAACTTCTGCCTACTAGACCTCATATTGCCCAGTTTATTTCTGATTTATCTTTTCTCTCTTGTCTTCACGAAACATTACCTTTTCTTCATGTCCTCCTCCTGTCCCTTCTCTCTGATAGATGCCAATGAGCAAAACTGATCAATTGATCTGTGTTTACAGACTGTCCAATAGACTCAGAAGGACATCAGAGATCAAAGAGTTAAATTCTTACATTTTACAGAAAATGAAACATCCCCTTTTCCCTCCATAGTACATTTTCTGATAATGATGAGTCATATTTATAATATGATTTATGGTTTAAAAGCACATTGTAAACATAATTTTATTCAATCCTCTAAACAAATGTGGTGATATTACTACCCTGTTTTATAGAGAAGGATCCGATACTCATGTAGATTAAGTGACCTTCCCCAAGGTTGTGAAGCTAATTAGTGACAAGTGCGAAACTTGAGCCCAAGCATCCTGTCTCCTACTCTGGGGCTCCTTCCCAACGCACTAACTATATTGTCACACATAAATAGAATCATCTGGGTGGCATAGTAGATAGAGCACTGAATTTGGGGTCAGGAAGACCTGAAGATGAATCCTGCCTCAAACAGTTACTAGCTGTGTGACTTTGGGCCAGTCAATTAACCTCCATCAGCCACAGTCATCCTCCTTCATAAAATGCAAATAATAACATCTACCTCGTAGGGTTGCAGGGATCAAATGGGATACCCTATGACGTGTTCTGCCAACTTCAAAGCACTATGTAAATGCTAGTTATCATTATTATTATCATTATTATTATGACAAGCAAATTGTGTGAATTTTCCCACTATGCATCTTATTGACAATGGCTTATGAGAATTTAAAAGGGATGGCCAAAAGAGAAGGCTTAGATTGCATTGGCTCCTTATCCACTATATGGGAAGACCATAGATCTGGCTATCCATTTAATGATTGAAATCCGGGCTCTGTGAACCCAGCCTGCTGTCTACTGAACCTTGGTACCAAAGTTTTAAGGTCATAAAACATTCTAAATTGGCGGGTTTGGAGATGAGAAGGTCTTTATTTCTTGACTAGGAGATAAGGGCTAGAGCTTCCTCAACCAAATGGATTGTTGTATGGAAAAAATAAAAGATATCTAGAGAGAAACATCATGTGGGGGAGAAGGTGGAGGTGAGGAATGCACTGAGTGAGTAAACCTACCTCAGTGACGGTCGTTCCTCTAACACTTTTTGTTGTCTGACATAATTGTCCAAATTGCTACTATTCTATGCCACAAAGTAAATATTTCAGCTTATAAGTGTTTAGATTTGAAAACAAAAACTTCTCAGTCATGGCTACTGTGACAAACCCCAGAACAGAATTAAGACACAGATTATCTTCCTTCACTCGGCACTTACCCCATAGGAGCCACTTAATAAATGCTTGCCATTTGATTGATAGATCATTTAGTTCAGCCCCCTCCTTTACAGATAAGGAAACTGAGGCCAGAACTAAATGTCTTGCACAAGGCTATATAAATAATTGGTAAAAGAGCCAAGACTAGAATTCAGATCTCCTAACCAATCAGGCTCCAAGTGTTTATCACTACATCATTCCTAGCTCATTTTGAAAATTATAGTTTATTCTTTGGCTGTTCCTAAGGCTGTATCTGCATAAAGGGAACGGGGTGGCCTTGGGATTACAAAATAATTTATTTGTTGGTTGGAAAGATCATCCCAATTAATTTCAATTGTAGAACACTAGCCCATGTGTAGCAAAATCTTTAGAATAATCAATCTTGCCCCAAAAGCTGAATGGAGCACAAAGCAGTCAGTTCAAGAAAACGTGATATCAACAAACCAAATGCATCCATCCCTAATCCCAGTAGAAGAACTGAATGGTCCAAGTCAAATATTAGCCCCCCCATATATTTTTCATCTGCAATGTTTTCTATGTCATATTTAAAATTTTGAGAAAAATTCTTGGAATAATCTTATTTCTGCTCTAGGAAGTCAGTAATCTGACGGTATGTAATCTCTGACTAAACTAGAATAGATTTCATTTTGTATAATGTTATTTAGGGTTCACCATATTCAGCGACCTCAGATTTTTCCATGAAGAAAAGTATTTCGCGAAATATAGGCTGCCATACCTTCTTTGAAGTTTATAAGCTTTTGGTCCCTCTCACTCCTTGTTCTGGAATCTTATTTTCCAACACATTTTCTTTTACCAACCTCACACTTTTCCAACTTTGTTTTGAAGTTACTGAGTACAAAAATACATGTTGTTTTAATTTGGAGAGTCTTCAGGTGTTAATATCTAAACTGCCATTATTTCCATGGTGGTCTTGTCTGGCAAATACTTACAGAGAACATTACAGTAAAGGGTGACCAAACAGCCTACCAAGTGATGTTTAATGCCTCTGGACACATGAAAAAGCCAACTACTGGATCTGTTTCTTCAAGAAGAGCTTAAAATTATCCTTCCGTTCACTGCAACTTCCTTCTTTTTATCTTCTGGTTTCATTATTGAAGAATATCAAGAATGATAAAATTTAGGTCCTCCAATAGTATGTGCATGCCTGTCAACAGTATGCCAATTAAAAAGGATCTCATATATACAATATCAGTACCTAGTTTAATGCTTAAAGGCTCTGAAAATTTATAATTCTTTACAGCTTATGCCTCCTTCACTTTTTAAACCATTCTATCCCTCTTATTACAGAATGAGAAGGGCCACACACAAAACCAAAGGTCACTTTGTATTTTGTGTTTGCTTATTTCATGGGATGCCAAGGCCAAAACACTCAACAGCAAGTGTCCAGTCTTCTAAGGATGAGCCTCTTCATACTTAGCTAGGTGGTTGTTAAGGAGGTGGATACTCTATTTATTGAGGCCAGGAGTCAGGAAGACCTGAGTTCGAATCTTCCCTTGGATGCTTACTAACTGTGTAACTCTAGAGAAGTCATCTAACCTTCACCTGCCTCACAATTTCTTCTTCTGTAAAACGCAATAATAATATATAAGCCTATTGTGAGGATAAAATTAGAAAAATTTATAAAGTGTTTTGCAAGTGATTAAGATGCTATATGAACCTTAGCTATTATAGGACTATATTATATTCAAAGACTTTCTAGCATGGCAGAATCTGCCAAGCTTACACTTAACTAGAAGAGTCTTGGAGAAGCCAAAGTAATCCTAGGCCTTGGTGACATATTGCAGTACAATTTTGTGGAGAAAACATACACTATTACTCAGAAAAGAGAGTGGACCAGTTATGTAGTAAGAGTAAGGATAACAGATGGAAAGTCAAGGTTCCAGATTGGCATCTGCCCATGTAATTTAGAAGGACTCAAAGGAAGGCCTCTAGAATTGGGGTAGATCATCTTTGGAAGAGAGCAAGGACAAGAATCAGAGAACATAGGAAGACTTAGGTGAGTTGCAATCTGCACCAATATGCAAAATGCCCACATTCATAAGATCATAGGGTCTACAGACATATTGAAGGATAAACTCAGTCAAACAATTTGAGATTTTTTTTTCCCCTTTAGGAATTAACCTCCATTTTCCATCCAGGGATTTGGATTCTTTATTCAACTTAAAAATACTTTCACCATCCCAGTGCACATGTTTCAGTGAAATTGCATCTACTTGACAATCAAGTTATAATAAGTTTTTTTTTGGTAGCTTAATTTTCAGGTTAATTAAGGAATGTAGCTTGAGTGCAAATGTGTGGTAGACTTTTCATTGCTTTGTCTGAATGAAGAAAGCTATGTTGCCTTCACTGAAAAAAGAAGCTTCAAAAATGTGTTATTGTTTCTGAGAAGTCATCTTTATGGATTTCCTAAGAATCTTGCTCACCATTTCTCTAGTGTAGTCCAATAAAAGTTCATCTGACCTTTTCATGAAGGTTCTCAGCAGATCTCTTCAACTGCTAGCTAAAAAAATTAGCCAGTCAATCACTCACTAGGTGTTAAGTGCCCTACTATGTTCTAATCACTGCACTATGCAGGGAGGATTCTAAGAATGGGAAAAACTAGTGTCTGATCTCAAGGATTTCACATTCTAATGGGGGAGATAATACGGAAGTAACTATGTACAAACAAGATAAATTCAGGATGAATCAGGGGCAGTCTCCGAGGGCAGGCCCTACCATGAAAGGGCTTCTTGAAGAAGGTGGTGATTTGGTCAAGACAGGAAAGGAGGCAGAGGTGAGGAGGAGAGCATTACAGGCATATGGGGAGAGCCAATGAAAATACTCCTGAGTGAGGAGATAGAGTGTCTTGTATGAGGAGCAGTAAAGAGGTCAATGTCACTGGATCAAAGGATATATAGAGGTAAGGTATAAAAAGACTAGAAAGGTAGGAAGGATAAAGTAGTAATAGGCTTTGAAAGTCACACAGAGGATGTTCATATTTGATGCTGGAGGTGATAGGGAGCTGCCAGAGTTTACTGAATAAAGAGGCGATGCAATCAAACCTGTGTTTTAGATGACTAATATGGAAATATATTTTGCATGTTTGCACATGTGTAATCCACATAAAATTGCTTACTGTCTCAGGGAAGGGAGGGACAGGGAAGCCATTTTTTAAGTTACATATTAAACTTTAAGTTACATGTTAAATTCCGAAGAGGAAAAGCAAAATATATATATATATATATAAGTATTTGTCACACATTAAGTGCTCAATAAATGATTTTTCATTCATTCATTCATTTATTTTTCATTCATATAAAATGAGAGGGCAACAGTTTTTTTTTTCAAATAAAGGGAGGGGAGGATGAAGACAACAAAATTTAAAAAAATCTGTTTTTCTTCCAAAAATGAAACTAAAAAGACCTGTGTTTTAGAATGATCAATTAACAGCTGAGTGATGGACACATTGGAGTGGGGAGAGATCTGAGTCTAATGTTTTACCTATATTCAAGGTGGAAATTTGGTGGAAGTAGAAAAAAAGACAAGTATTCATTAGAAGAGAGAATGGAAGATTTTCCTTTTCTCTTTTGCATGACTAGAACTAGCACTAAGGAAAGAATTAGGTCCAGGAAAGCAAATGTTTTCTACAGGCCTATCTTTAAAAGCAGTTTTTTTTTCTTTGTTTCTGGGAAACCACCAGATAGAGTTTTAAAAAAAAAAAAAACACATTTTTAATTACTTTTGAATCACACATATTCTCCTTGCAGTCCTTGAGAAAAAGAAAAGTCACTATTTCATAAAGGATTTTACATAATCACAAAGTTGTAGATCACCTACCATCCTGGTTCCCCCCTTCCCCAACAGCTATATAGTCCTTATTTATAAGGCTTTCTAAGCACATGCCATAGTTGTTTTTTTTTTTAAATCATTATCTTTTTCTAGATTTTCTTGGGAAGGCTTTACATTTCATAAGTTTAGAGTATGCGTATGTGAGAGGAAAATCATTAGAATTTGAATTTTGTAATCTGATCATTCATTTTGTGATTCTCACCATAGGAATGTCATAACAGCCTGCTAACAGTTATTTCTGGGACAATGGAGCTTTGCTGAAGAATTAGAGAAGTAAGTCTATTCAGAAAGAAATAGCCCTTTCTATTTGATGATTTGGGCAAGGCCCCTAAAGGGAAGGCTATGGTAGCTTATCTGGAGACACCCAAGAATGAAAAGAGGGACAATAACCATGAGGGAACAGTGCTGGGACAGTCTCCTAACCGCTTAACACTGAAGCTAGGACCAGGGCCTCTAATCTAAGACAACCCAGCGAACCTTTCGCTTATTTATGTTTGCTCTTAGTCAAAAGTCCAAAAAAAGTATATCTACATATCTATATGCATGTGCATATACATGTATTAATACATATAAAAGACACATATGTGCATACCTGCACATACTATATTATATAACTACATCTATACCTATACATACATAAATCTATGTGTGTACATGTATGTATGTATACATATATAAATGTATGCACATACACACTTATGTGTATGTGTGTATGCATATATGTATACTCATATTCATACATATACGTATATGTACACATACACTTAAGCATATACGTATACTATACGTATACGTATATGTATATGTATTCCCCCGACCAGGTGGTCCCTACACTGGTAAAATCATAGTGAACGTGCCTGCCCATATATACACACAAATAAACACACACGCGCACACACGCACACACGCACACACACACACACACACACACACACACACACACCAACAGTGATAATGGTAGTGGTAGTCATTATTGTGGTAAAGGGGTTAAATTACAAAGCGTTTTTCAAAGTAAAACCTAGGGTATTACTGATTCTGTGTTTAATGTACTTAGAAATCTTTTCAAACGGAAACCCAGACAGCTTTTCTTAGAAAATAAAGGGAACCTTAGGGTTAAAAAAAATGCTACATATCCAACATATAGACAAGAACCTGCAAGATAGAAAGAGAAATCTAGACCACAGAAATGAAGAAAACAAGTGTGAGAAACCCTAACTAAATGAGGAAAAGTGGTCGCATTGTAGATACGCTTAGTAACGAGCAGGTACATGTGCTTGCTAAAACATGACCCGTTTGCTATCTCCCGTTCACTTTATTTCTCATAGAAAAGAAGAGAACCCAATAATAAATCAGACCCCCCTGTCTCATTAATACAGGTGAAATGTTCAGACCCTAAGAAGGGCACGGAAGAGGGGTTTGGTCGCTCCTCAGTCGTGGGAGTTTGTAAATCCGAGGGGACTGGGAGGTGAGCACATTGGTGGTAAACCTGGGAAATGCGAGCACAATGTACTGTGGTAGCTGTTCTCCTCAATCAGTGGTAATATGCTTAGCGTGAAAGTTCTGTGCTTATTAGATACAAAGTCTGCACTAACCAAGACTTGTTTCTAAGAACAGCTTTCATGTTGGGGAGGTTTTCTATCTGCTCCATGAGAGCAAGAGGAAAGGCGTTAATTGCGAAACACGTTGAAATATAAAGACTCCACGGAGCATTCACTACTCTGCTATGTGAATTTCAGGAGGAAAAAATGGGTCTTTCATGAGAAACAATCTCAAACTACTCCGTTCCACTCAGAATTCATAATTATGGTTAATCTGCGGCTCCTTTTGGCTCATTTACAGGTCCTGTTGGCAGGTAGTGAATGCAAAATCATTTTAATAGGGGATCCCCTGGGAATGGGAGCAAAAGTTTTTAGCATTTGCAGTTTTACAATGAAGTATGGCCAGCTGTTAGGAACCCAGTGTGGCAGGGCGATAGCTCCCTCGAACAAAATCATTTGCATGGATATTTTCAGGTCAGCAATCTGAAAAGGAAGAGGCTTCCCAAGAGCCAAGGACAGCACTGGCAAGTGAGGAAGTGGAGATAGCTGTAATTTCCAAGGAGAGATTACATCGACTGCAAAACCAGAGCCACAGGACAAATGAGCTAAATGGGAAAGCCCCGTGCAGTCGACAAGATTTAGCACATAGAGGGGTGTTCACTTTTTTTTTAACTTTCCCCTTTCCTTTGGCAGAGAACTGCCACATAGGATTAAGTCCTAATGAGAGCAAGAGGCTTACAGAAGATGGGCTGAAGCTCGGCTCATTCAAAGATCCCATTCAAAGCAGTCCCGCCATTGCTGTATCCAGTCATAATCCATCCAATGACTTATTGTCTTCAGCTGTTATTCTCTTGTGAGCAACCTTCTAGGCTGGGTTAATTGAGTCACATTCAAAGAGGTAGTGATTTTGTGATCTGGGCAAGTGGGGAAAATTTCTAATATAATTCTTCATGGGAGGTATGCTTTGAAAGCACCAGTGTACAGAGTATGGTTTGTTTTTTAACCGTTCCATAATTTGTAATAAGTAATAATAATTATGGTAAACATATCCTAGTATTCTAAATACCTAAGAGAAGCAACTAATATCCCCTTGTGGGAAAAGAGGGGGGAGGGGACAACAACCCCCCAAAACCAAGCCAAACCAAAACACTCTCCATCTTACGTGCATTAATCAGCTATATAAATTGTTTTTTTTTTCTTTTTAATTCTGAATCCAACAATCACAAACATTTCATGGAATTAGGCAATACAATGAATTGTTTGTTTCTACCACATGCAGTGCTTTTCAAACATATAGTATATCTAAGTTTAACCAGGTAGTAACAAACTGTTATTCTTTTAACACCCAACTGATGGGCATTCCCCAATTTTCTAGTTCTTTGCCATCGCAAAGAGAACTGCTATAAATACTTTTAGAGCATACAGGTTCTTTTCTTTTTTCCTTAATCATCTTTGGAAATAGACCTTGTAGTAGTTTTGCTGGGTCAGAGGTTATAAGCAGTGTAATAACTGGACATAATTTCAGATTACTCTCCTAAAAGGTTGGATCAGTTCACAATTCCAACAACAATAAATTAGCATCCTAATTTTTCCACATCACCTCCAATGTTTGTCGCTTTTTCCCTTCAATCATTTTAGCCAGTCTGATAGGTGTAAAATGATATCTCAAGGTTCTTTTAATTTGCATTTCTCTAATCAATAAGGATTTAGAGCATTTTTTCACATGACTATAAATTGTTTTGATTTCTTCATCAGAAAACTATTTGTATCCTTTGACCATTTATCAATTCGGGAATGACTTGTAGTCTTACAGATTTTATACAGCTCATTATGAATTTGAGATTTGAGACCTATATACAAGAAACTGTCTATAAAGATCCCCCCCAATTTTCTGCTTCCCTTTTGATCTTGCATACATTTGTTCTATTTGTACAAAATCGTTTTGATTTAATGGAATTGAAATTATCCATTTTATACCTCACTCTGCTCTCTATCTCTTGTTTATTCACAAATTGTACACCTATCCATAAGTCTGATAGTTAATATGGTCCATGTTCTTCAGATTTTCTTGTAATAGTGCTCTTTATATCTGGGTCATGTATTATTTTGATCTTTTCTTGGTAAATGGTTTAAGATATTGGTCTATACCTAATTTCTGCCAGACTCCAACATTTTTTTTTTTTACCAAATAATGAACTCTTATGCCAAAAACTTAAGTCTTTACACTTGACAAATACAAGGATACTAAAATGATTTATTGTTTTAAATTGTGTGTCTACTCTGTTTCGTTGATGTACTTTTGTATTTCTTAGCCAGTACCAGATATTTTTGATAATTACTGCCTTATACATGGTTTAAAATCAGGTACTGCTAAATTTCCTTCCTTTACACATTTTTTACCTTGTTCCTTTGATATTCTTATGTTTTTGTTCTTCCAAATAAATTTTGTTTTAATTTTTGTTCAGTATCACTTTTTAAATTTGCTACTGTAGGCTCATGGTCTGATGAGGCAATTAAAAGAAAATTTGTAGTAAAAAAAGTTTGTAGTAATTCTGACTTTGGAAGTGTCATAATTAAACCTATGAATGACTTGTGATGATGCACCTAATTAGAGAAAATTAAGTGGGTGAGGGTTTGGTATCCCAGCCCTGAACTAGGAAAGGTCACTCTCTCCTTTATGGTTCCCAGAGCTGTCCTTTGCCCTTAAACAAAGATACCCAAGGAAATGCAAAGGACAGGGTCCACTCACAGGTGGTTATGAGGAATAAGATTAGATCTGTCAGGTCCAATCTTGAACAGGGTAAAAGATAACATCTGGAAATGGGTGCTAGCTGCAACCATCATCAGTAAAACCTAGGAGGGAGATAAGGAAGGCCAGCCTCTACCTATTTAGTTCTAGTTTTTCCTCAGGACCCTAACACCCTGAGAGGGCTTAAAGACAACAATATCTTTCTTTCTCTCTGAGGGGTCTTTCCCATACTCTTTCCTCTACTTTCATTTTTTTCTGCTACTCTACTAGGGAACTCTACATTTCAATCCAGTTCTCATGCTAACCTCCCTTTCCCCATTGGGGAAAAAATACAGTTCCCAGGGTGCTCAGTGACATAATGCCCCTTGTAAGGAAGACAGTCTAAGCCTCGGTGTAAAGACTTTAGCCTAAAGGGCTAAAGGTTTTTCCTTTTTATTTTTATTTTTACTATTTTGTCCTTTCATTTTTAGAAGAACTACAATTAGAAGTGCAATGCCAAATACCCCTTCTTCTACTTCAGAGGAAAAGGAACACCACCAACGATGCTCTACCCTTTCTGAATATCATCATTATCATCTAATTGATCAGACATTTATCAAGTACCACTATACTGGGTGTTTGACACTCGTGCCACCCATGAACTGAATTTCTAAACTTCTCATAGTTGAAGCAGGAATGATGGATGGGGGCAATTCCAAAGACCAGACATTTTTAAATAGTAGTCATAACACAGAATAGTCACACCAAAACTAAGCCAGGGCCATAGATTAAAGACTATTAAAGCTCTGAAAAAGACCCTTCAACTGACAAAGGGGGAGGCAGAGTCCACAAATGCTGAGAGGGAAGCTACCTAGAGAAGCCTGGTTGGGTGCACTGGCAGCTTTCTAAAGTTACTTTAAAGGTACAATTATGTGTGTGTTTATGTATGTATGCATGCATGTATGTATGTACGTATGTACGCATGCATGTATGATACATATTTATGATATATCACATATACACGTGTATATTGTGATTACATGCATACATGTATACATACATACATGCATGTATGCCTGTGTGCATATGTTATGTGTATATGTGTGTATATGCATGTGTGCGTTTATGTGTATGTGATGTATGTGATGTATGACATGTACCACACATATGTATGTGCACGTACATATGTATAGGTATATATGTGCACAATGCATATATACACATGTGCATGTATGTGCATATTACATATATGCATGTGTATATATACATGTATGCGTGTGTACAATGCATATACACCTGTGTGTATATGTTTGTAGGTATGTATATAGCTACTTTGTTTTAAATCATGACTGGGGGTTCTACAGAAGCCCAAGCCATTCATTCATTCATTCATTCATTCAGCCAATAAGCCTTTGTTGACTCCACCACTGGGCTAGGCGCCATACTGAATGCATGCATACATACTGGATGCTAAATACATAGTACTTGGTGAGACATTAGAATTCTATGATAATGGAAAATGAAATTTTCCTCGATGGCTTGTAATGTCATGGTCCCGAATTCTCAAATCTAGGTCTCTTCTGACTGGCGCTACAGAAAATTATGAAGTTATATATTATTGAATTAAAGACGGTGGCTGCATTGATAGAAGGAGTACCTGAACTAATTAAAATATAGACATTTTGAAAGTAGTATGAAATACATACATATGCATATGTGTGTATGTGTGTGTGTGTGTGTGTGTACACAGGTGTGAATGCATGCACATGCCAAATGCAAGGTATCTCAAATATTTTAAGATTTTATTGCTATTTTTAATCTCTCTTACTCTCTCCCTCTCTCCTCATCCTTCCTTCTCACTCTCCCCATCTCTCTTTCCCTCTCTTTCTCTCTCTTTATATATAATATGTATTATTTATATATGCATGTATACATATGTATTTTTAATGTTATCATCATCATAGCCAACAATTCTATAGCTCTTACTATGTGCCAGGCAGTGGGCACACTGTTCCCCTTACTATTATCTTATTTGATCCTCACAGCAACCCTGGGAAGTAGATATTATTAGTATTTATCCCTATTTGACAGATAAAGAAACTGAGGCAAATAGAGGTTAGGTGACTTGCACATAAAGTCACACAGTTGTGCAAGTGTCTGAAGCCAGATTCAAACTCAGGTCTTCCTGACTCCAGGCCTGTTGTTCTATCACTGTACTAACTAGGCTCCACCTGTCACCATATTATTCAAAGATATGAGATTTTTTTTATTTTTATTATTTTTTTGGTTGTCTGCTTTCTGCAGACACAGATACCTACCCCTTTACACCTTAGAAGACACTCTGTGTGAGTTGCCATGGTTCTAAAATCAATCGTTTTGTAAGCAACATGTCAATGAATCTTTTCAGTCTGGTTTCTGAATGACAAGATTGTCAATCAGAGCCTTTCAAGGTTGGTAGGCCTTCCTAGAGCTTGTGCTATACCTGCATAAAGTATGAGACTCCAGGGCAACCCCCACATAAGGAAAAGATACTGAAGGGCATTGTTGTTTGTATCTCGTTCTCGAAGAGGACCATGACATCAGGGAGGCGATGCCATGACATACACATGAATAGGATTTAAGTGAGGGAGAGCTATGCAAAGTCACCTCACTTTCTGCTCCGGAGCCATCTGGGTCCAGTGGCAAGATGCTGATGAAGATGGCTGGAGATGGCCCTGGATGCAGTGGGAGATCTTGGTCTTTTTAAGCTAAGGTCTTTAACAGGTCTCAGCTTGATTGAAGCAATGCCCATTCAGTGATTAAGGCTAGGTAAGAAATGAGGCAGAGAATGGCCTGTTTACGTAGTCAAAAAAAATAGATTTGGGAGAGGAAGATCCTCAGTGAAGGACAACTTTAGCAGAGGAAGCCTATATATTTATCTATGTCTGTACACTTTAATCTAACACTGATAACTTGAGCTCATCAATGTGGATATTTCCCTCTCTCATTATGGATCACATCCTGCTGATGCCTTCTCACCCTGGGTAATTTTCTTAGATGCCCTCCAGTCGATCCTCTGTAGAGTATGTTTTGAATGTTCTTGGGGTCTTCTTCTGGTCCTTTTTACATGTCATGGCTATCATTGTAGCTCTCATGCTTTTAATTTGTTATCACTCACTTGTTCTCATTCACCTCCTTTTCTGATCATATATTCTCTGAATGATATGCCTTACCTTACTTCTTGTATATTGGTCCATTTTGTAAAAATCAACCTAGCTAAGAACAGAAAAGTTCAAAACCAATTTTTTTTGGCCAGTAGGTGATCAAAGCTTTGGCCACAGCCCTATTTGTATGCATTTGTGTGTGTGTACAACCATCCTTCATCATATGGACAAAATCCATTTTGTGAAAACTGTCCTAATCTTAAAAACCACATAGTAAAACTCCAATTTTAAATCTATTTTAATAGGAAAATTATAGAACCTTTCTGACCTCTGTTCCACCCCTCATAAAAAGTGACTCTGCATTCACAAAAGCAAACATCTAGAACATTCTTTGATCAGTAGCACTCAAAAAAGGGGGAAAAAAGAGTGAGGATATGTGGTAGAGAGAGGCTGGAGACAGAATAAGCCAGCCTTTGGCTAAGGGTGATGAAGTACAAGGAAAGGCAACATGGAGAATATCGGAGATGAACTGCCCCGTGCATTAGCCACATCATGGCAAGGTAAAAAGTGAGTGAATAAATCAGTGGCTGCATTTCTCTTCTTGCTCATCTCTACTTTCTGGCTTCCTTGACTTCCTTCAGGTCCCAGCAAAAAAACAACTTTCTGGAAAAAGCCTTTTCTGATTCCCTAATGATAGTTCTTTCCCTCTCGTGATTATCTCCAATTTACCCCATGTATAACTTGTTTGTACATAGTTGTTTTTTCACTACAAACTGCCTGCTCTCCCACTAAACTGAGAGCTCTTCATATCTAAGGACTATCTTTCGCCTTTCTTTATGTCCCCAGAACATAGCAAAGTGCCTGGCACATAGTAGGCACTTAATAATTACTTATTGACTGACTACCAATAATGTGGTGACTTCTTGTCATAAGCTAGTTAGCAATGCACCAGGAAGCAGAGGAATTTGATAAATACATCCTCTAACTATGCTATTAATTATATTTTTCACTGCTATGCATTGTCTTGTTCTTGCTATATGGAGGAATTTGTCTGCAAAGGTGAACAATCATACATATATTAGAAAACACGCATGAATCACTATTATCCATTAAAGTAAAAACTCGTTAATCACATGACTGTATAGCAAATGACCTAATAACTATATGCACAGAGATAGATCAATAAAGATATACAAAGGTCTTTGAAACGACTATATAAATGGATATATACATACATTTGTGTCTATTCACACATATATATTCCTTTCAAAGAGATTTTGACAGAGTTTGTTTTTTTTAGGAAGTAGTCTACCAACAGACAAATATTATATGTAGCTAGCTAACTAGCTAGATAAGACAGATGGAAGAGAGGTAATACATATAATATGAGAGAACATAATACATGCACATACGTGTAGAAATATGAAGTGGAGGAAAGTTCTTTGCCTTGGCGAAATTCACCATCCGGTACTGCTAATATCAAGGCAAAGGGCAGAGTTATCAAGGCTGCTGTGCTCCAGAGATATTTTATCCCGAGATGTATTTTATCCCATAATAGCTGCAGCATTAAGTTTTGCTAAAATACTTCAACATGAAAGATTTACACCAGCCTTGGTCCTCTCCACGCTCACTGGCAGAGAGGTTTTCAGGAGAGATCTGTGTATCGTGAAAAAGAGAAATAGTACTTTACCAGTTTACAAAATGAGGGCTAGAAAATGTGGAGTCTGGAATCCATCAGAAAACTCTTCCCCATAGCAAATGGTTGCCTGAGAAGAATTTCACCCAGTATCAATCCATTAGTAAGTTACCCTGAGATTTCCAATGAGCGTAGAGGGCTGGGACTCTTACTCTGGGAGTAAGGGGGTAAAGGGAGAGTCTTTTCTCCCCTAAATATTGCTTTTTTGATATGCACATACAGGTTGTTAGAGTAATTAACTGGGCCAGCCACCATTAACTCCTCACAGTCAAGGGATTATTCTTCTACTAACCTCTATTGCCTACAAGAATCAAAGACCATGGTAAGTGATGGAGTGGAAAAAAAGCAGTGGAGATATTTCGATTGAAATTTAAGTAACTATGCTACCAAGTCGCTTAATCTCTTTACCCCTCAGTTTCTTCATTTGTAAAAGGGGGATAATCTCATCAATGCTGTATGCTCATAGGATTATTGTGATACTCAAATCAAGTGAGACGACATGTGAAAATTACTTTATAGAAGTCACACATTATTATGTTACTAATTTGGTAATTAGGTTAGTTTAGTGTGGAATTTATTCATGTTCAAAGTAGGTTTCACTATTTCATAGAAAAATTCAACAGCTTTTACAAAGAAATTCTCATTATAAGTAAGTTTGACACCAGACTTGTTTCCCCAAACATCTCATGGCCTTGATGGTAGAAACTCAAGCATATTTTGTATAGAACATTTTTTTATCCCAAATGGTAGAATTAATAGCAATGTTCATATTAACATTTGCATTATCTTAATAACATTTTATATTTATAGAGCTTTATGGTTATAAAACAGTATCATATTATTTAATTCATGGAACTCTTGTAGCAGCCCATTGAGGTGGACAATGCAAATATGCTAATGCCCATTCAATGGAGATGAAAACTATGGCTCTATGAATTGAAATGATTCAGGTTACAGACATAATCAGAAGTAGATTAGAACCTAAAATTTCCCACTCCAACCTCAAATCAAAAACAAGTAAAACCAGGAATTCTTCATTCTATTCAAGTTCTGAGAGATATGGACTCTACCTTCTTTCTATCCTTTTGCCCAAACTTTTAGAACCAAGCTCTGAAGGGAAAAAAAAAAAGAAAAAAGACCAAATAACAAAAACCTTCAACCCTATTCTCAACACCTTCTAACACTAACTAAATAAGCTGAAAGAATATTAAAACTCACACCTCCTGTTGCCAGAGCATATTGTTAAGGATCAGAAGATCACGATTTCAAACTGAAAGGGTCTTTAGAGAAAATAGTCCAACCCTCTCACTTTGTAGATGTAGAAATAGAAGACAGGAAAGATGAAGTGATTAGCCTAGGGATGCTAGCAAGTAGAAGAACCATGATCTGAACCCAAGGGAGAGAGTAAGGAAGAAATAAAAGACATGGTCTCTGCTCTCAATGAGCTTCAGAGGGGGAACAGGAAAAGAGGCAACGAGCCAAAAGATGTGGTCAAAATTCATATCTGTGACCTTGCCCTGGGCCCCTCCTGGTGCCATGCCCTGTACAGCTGCACACCTTGGTATTCTGCTTAAAGGCTATTTTTAAACTTAACAGCCTACTAAGCCTTTGTGATAAAGAAGCTTCCCTAAGCTTTTTTGTTACACAAAGAAAATCTGGCTGGTCCTCAAAAAAGAAAATAAAGGGGACCTGAGGCTTTAGTTTGACTTGAAATTCCAAACTCAATTGATTTTAATCAAGACTTGAAATGGCTGGTCTCAGGATCTCAGCTCTAAGATATTTCTTTAGATCCAGTCAGTACTTTAGGGGAATATTTAATTAGATGAGTTTTTTTTAATGGATTCAGGGTGAAAATAATGCTCTTAGGAAAAGGTTCCCAGCAAACATAGAGACTAATTCCCTCTACTCCTCCCTCTCCCTCCAAAAAAAGTATGTTTAGTAGTTTATAATCCAAGAAAAATTAGTTCATTCATCTTTAACCATATTCATAAAGTCCCTCTGATATTCCTATCCTGCCTGCATTAATTCAGAACTGTCAATCAACTCTTAAAGCCTTGATTATGTCCAGTGGTCTGTGGAAAGTCAGCCAGCCAAGCTACAAAATCCGTCCAGATCATCAGAGCTTTCTTCAGCACTAGTTTCCACCTTTAAATGTAATCTTCTTTCGAAGATTATCACTGACTATCTGCTGCTTAAGCATTCAGACTTTTCTGTTTCTTGAGTAAGTTACACCTAGTTTTAATATCATATGAATATCATTATCTACCAAGGTCAATTTTCTTGGCCCACATGCAAATTGAACATGGTTCCAAATCTATATAACTTTTCCTTACCATTTAAATTAACCAAGTCTTTATGAAGCAATTAATGTACCAAGCAAAGTGATAGGCACCAGTGGTGCAAAGACAGAAGGGAAAATATCCCTGCCTTCAAAGAGCTTACGTTCTAATGAAACAACAAATACATAAATGGGCATATACAGAATAAATACAAATAAATATAATTAGCCATAAGTTATAACCATTCTTTATGCATGTATATACAAGCTACTACTAAGTTATATGTTTCTCAGGAATCAGTGCTCATCCCTCAATCAATTCTGAAGCAGAGCAGCCTAAACTAGAATTTTGCATTAAGTGACTTGAGTTTGATTTTGTCATTCTTACACTCAGTTACACATTTAATGCTGCGCAAGATATGTGTCCTTTCTGCGTCTCATTTTCCTCAGCTGAAAAATGTGACTGAACACAAAGGCACTAAGATCCAATGAAAATGGTCACTTAGTAACTTCATATAGACACTGCCCAAATGGTCATTCTTCCCCCACAAATGTGACAATAAAAATGTTTGACTTTTCAAAGAAACTGAAGCTTACCATGGTATAGTGCCTAGGGCTTTAGCTTTGGAGTCATGAAAACTGGAGTTCAAGCCCCTCTCTGACATTTATGAATTGTATAACCATGGAGAAGTCCTATTATCTCACTGAGCTTCAGCTTCCTTGCCTAAAAAAAAATGAGCATAATATTACCTTCAGTATCTAAGTCAAAAGGTTGTTTTGAAGCTGAGATGAGATAATATTTATAAGGCTCTTGTAAACTCCAAAGCATCACATAAATGTCAGTTATGTGTTTTACTGGAGAAGCTAGAACACAGCACAGCACTCCAATGGATCTATGATATCATCAACGTGAGTGTTTACTCCAACAAGACAGATTGCCAGTCATCCATGCCCGCTTATCCAGTGCAATTCTTTTTCATGTCTTTGCAAAATTTCCCCACAGAGACTCCACTCAATGTTCTGGGGACCTTTTATACATTCTCTTCACATCATAGATAGATGGAAGGAGCACATATGGTCTCCATTGGTTTTCCTGCGCTCTCATTGCAAGTCAAAAGGCTTACCTTATTTATTTACTTACTGGGGAGAGGATTACACATTTCTTTGAAGACACTAGTCATACCTCTTCTCTATAATGAACTTTTTGAAATATGATGCAGCCTCATTCTCTCCATCTTATACTTTTCCATTGTCATATGGGTGATTCTTCACCTCTCCCCCTCGATCCACTTATAAGACTTAGTTTATGTCTGCTTTGTATTTCTTTTGTATATACTTACATAAACATATATGCCAGTTGTCTTATGAGTAGATGTGAAGGTGGGAACTGCTTTGCTTTCCTTTTTCTGCATAATGCTTGATACATAATAAGCACAAATATTAAATGTTTGTTTATTGTTTGATTCTTTGCCTCTTGGCCATCACCTGATATGGAGAGCATTGATGTTAAAAAAAATCCATAGGAAGAAATGTCTCTAAATGGTTTCAAATCAAAAAGAATGTTTGAGAAAATGATAAACTCTAGAGCAAACCACAGAAACAAATACTGGAGATACAAAAATGTCATCATCATAGCTTATATTGAGATAGCACTTCACAGTGCTCAAAAAACACTTCAATTCTAGCTCCAGTTAGTCCACTCAGCTGCTACGTGACCCCTGTCAAATCAATTAATCCTTTCAGAACCTTAATTTCTTCATCTAGAGAATAAGTGTTGAACTAGATGACTTCCCATATCCCTTCCGATTCTAAGGTTTTATAATTTTGTCAGAAGCAGCAGAGTATAGGCTTTGGATCTGGTGTCAAAAAACCTGAATTTAGCCCTCACTTCATAAGCTTCATAATCATAGGAAAGTCACTTGACCTCTGAGACTTTCACTTTCCCTATCGGTTGGATGAGGTTGTTGAAGTAAATCAGACGTTCTTGAACTGGGGTCCACAAACCTCAAACAGGTCTGTGCATAGATTTCAGAGAATCTGTAATCTCGGAATTTTAAATATTCTGATAATATATTTCAATATGATTGATTTCTTTTATAATTCTACCTTTATTCATTTTAAAGCATTATTTTGATAAGGGTCCATAGGCTTCACTAGATTGCCAGAGGGGTCCACGGCACACAAAAATAGTTAGGAACTCCTGGACTAGATAATCTCTAAGTTTCTAACTCATTTTCATATCCTATCATACTAATTAAATAACTCTATTGCATACCTCTGTACATAAAATCTGATATGGACATTTTCAGAATAAAAAATGGAAGCCCACTTCCTCAAAACATCATAGTTATTTCAGAATGGAGAGAGTTATGGTCAGCTGAATTCCTAGGATTTTGTTCTTCAGTCATTTTTGAGTCATGTACAACTCTTTGTGATTCCATTTAGGTTTCCTTGGCAAAGATGCTGGAGTGATTTTCCATTTCTTTCTCCAGTTCATTTTACAGATGAGGAAACTGAGGCAAACAGAGTAAAGTGACTTGCCCAGGGTCACGCTAAGTGTCTGAGGCCAGGTTTTAACTCAGGAAGATAAGTCTTCCTAATTCCAGACCTGGCACTGCACCACCTAGCTGCCCAATTACTGGCTCCCAAATACTAAATGGGGAGAATTTATCCACCAGTGGTATGTTAGTAAATGTTTAACCATCAGTTCCTAGGGAGAAAAAGAAAATGTGCCCACAACAGGCTTTTAGGTTTAATCTACATTGTTGACATTTTTCCTATTACTTTCTTAAGTCTAGAAATCAACAAAACAAAACTCTGATTTTTCCCCCAAAGTATAAAGGCTTGCAATAAAAATTTAACAATCATAACCCTATTCTACACAGTTTAAAATGTCAGAATCACAAAGGCAAAATGAGAAGCTGGCAATAACAAACATGGTTCATGTTGACAGTGAAGAGAACTGTCTTAAAAAAAATAGTATGTTTGTTTCGAGAGCAATTTGAAGCTATACCCAAAGGGCTATAAAAATGTTCATACCCTTTGACCCAGCAATACCACTTCTAGGGTTGTATCCCAAAGAGATCACACAAGTGGGAAAAGGAACCATACGTACAAAAATATTTATAGCAGCTCTTTTTGTGGTAGCTAAGAATTGGAAATCAAAGGGATGCCCATCAATTGGGGAATGGCTGAATAAGTTGTGGTATATGAAGGTAATGGAATACTATTGTGCTATAAGAAATGGGGAAGATATGGACTTCATAACAACCTGGAAAATTCTACACGACACAATGCTGAATGAGTAGAGCAAAGCTAGGAGAACATTATACACAAACTTAGATATATGGATTCTGTGAGGACTAACCCTGACAGACTTTGCTCTTCTCAGCAACTAGGTGCAGGGACAACTCCAAAGGACTCACGATGGAGAATGCTATCTACATCCAGAGAAAGAACTATGAAGTATGAATGCAGATTGAGGCACACTTCATGCTTGCCTTCCCCCCCCCTTTTTTTTTCCTCTCTTTGGGTTTGTTTTTTGTTGGTTCTGTTTCTTCTGTCTCATGATTCATTCCATTGGTCATAATTCTTCTCCACAATTTGACTAGTGTGTAAATTAATTCAACGCGAAGTTATACGTGGAAGTTATATAGGATTCCATGCCGTCTAGGGGAGGGAAGAAAATCCGGAACTCAAAATTATGTAGAACTGAGTCATGTAAACTAAAAATAAAAATAAATTTAAAAAATAGTATATAACCCAACAAATCAAAGCAAAGCAAAGAAAATGAAGTTCTTCTTAGATGTAAAAAAGGGGATGCCACAAAGAGGTAAGTTAATTAATAAATGATGATACTACAGGCTACCTTCTCATTTTCTATGAAAATATATCATTCTCTGACTCACTGTTATAAGAAAATTTAGATTCTCTCTAAAGAATATGTGGTTACATTTTTGAGCAATGTCTTATTTAGGAAGTTTAAACTTCCTGGCTGCTTTAAATCAAATTTCAAGGCATAGAAGAGAAATGTACCTCTGGAAAATGAAGTACCATTTCTTCTTTTTGCTAACAAAGCTTAAAGCATTAGACTGTGATTATCATATTCATATTTAAGATTTTATTCTTTTTTGTTTGACTGTGGCCCCAAGAGGCATGATAATGGACATTCAACTCAATTAAACAAACATTCATTTAATGATTATTATGTTCAAGGCTGTGCTAGGTACTACGAATATGAAGACAAAAAACGACATTCTTTGCTCTCAAGGAGCCTACATTCTGATGAGGACAAGGAGAATAGCAGGATGAGTACACGGACCAAAGTTATCAATCCTCTAGGTAAGACTAAACTTAATGTGTCCTCAAAAAAATGATCCCATCATAAATGGTAGGTTTTCATTTATCCATTTATCTCACGAAAGTGAGGATCCTGCAAGTGGGTTAAGAAACAATGGGATGCAATTGGATGGGCATCTTAATTGAGTCAGTCACCGGGTGATGGACCAGGCTAGATTTGAAGAGGGTGAGGGTGGAGAGATCTAACTGAACTAGTTAAGAGATTTTCCCAGTGGTCCTGAGCTGAACTGTTCTCATCCTCTACACACACACACTGCATGGGAGACGGAGACAGAGATGGGGGTGGGGAGCGGGAAGAGAGGTGGAGAGGGAAGAAGAAGAAGAAGAAGAAGAAGAAGAAGAAGAAGAAGAAGAAGAAGAAGAAGAAGAAGAAGAAGAAGAAGAAGAAGAAGAAGAAGAAGAAGAAGAAGAAGAAGAAGAAGAAGAAGAAGAAGAAGAAGAAGGAGGAGGAGGAGGAGGAGGAGAAGGAGGAGGAGGAGGAGGAGGAGGAGTGAGGAGGAGTGAGGAGAAGGTGGATAGATGGAAGGAAGGTAAAAAAGAAAGAAAAAGAGGAAAACAAATTTCGTGTAATAAATATACATAGTCAAGCAAAACAAATTCCTTGAAAAACTATATACAAAACAGTACGCATCATTCTGAACTTTTAGTCCATCTTCTTTCTGTCATGCATAGCATGCTTCATCATTGGTCCTCTGGAATTATGAATGGTAATTTTACTAATCATAGTTCTTACAGCTTCCAAAGGTTTTTGTCTTCACAGCGTTGTTGTTGTTGTATAAAGCATTATCCCGGTTCTGCCTCCCGGTTCTGCCTCATTTCATTCCTCATCAGTTTATAAAAGTCCTCAAGATTGTTCATTTTTACAATATTAATGGTATGGTATGAATCATTATTCTGAGTCTGCAACAGTTCATTTAGGTCTCTCTAATTTTATTACTAAAACCAATTAAAATCAATTAGCTTTTACAAAGGGTTGTTTACTGAGAAGATTTAGCAGGAACAGACATTACAGCTGCTCCCAGTCAGCACCCTAGGGCAACACTTTCCCCTATGCAAACCCAGTCCTTGGGGAGACTAGGTTCAAACTTAAAGCAATTACTACAAAGCATTCATCCCACTAAGTTCACTTTCTAATGCTGCATAACTGATGGAGGAAGTCAGTCTCTTACGCAGAGTTTCCAGACTGTTTCACTTCTGCTCCTGGTCAAACAAGTTACTTCTAGGGACTTTGCATAGGTTGAAAAGACACAGAGAGGTTTTCAACTACACTGATGGAAAGGGTGCCCCCGTCATAAGACCAACAATTTGAAGCTAGAAGGAATCAGAGGCCATTGATTCCATCCTCTCTCACAGACATCTCACAGACAAGAAAATTGAGGCAGAAGTTAAGTGACTTATCCAGGGTCATACAACCTGTAAGTGTCTTAGGTGGAATTTGAACCAGTTTCAACCAGCTCCAGGTCTGGGACCCTATCCAACACGTAAATAATATCATGGGTACATTGAAGTAGCAAATGCACTTCAAACAAGCAGATTCTTTCTTTTCTCCTGTTTAATTATGTGAAACTTGAGCAGGACGAACCGAGCCCTGAAATCCTATTTTAAGATGATAAAACAAAGAAATATAATAAATTATGTGGTGCTAGCCAATCAAGCTTTAAAGGAGAATAGGTATGTGGTTAGAATAAAAGCTACTAAAATGAGTCACTCAATTCACTACAGATCATTAAGATGACACTAAGTGGTGAGCCCAATAAAGCAAGAGCTTTAACACTCCCACGCCTATGTGGAAACAGGCTGGCCAAATAGCTTTCAGTCACATCCAATCAAACTGTTCACATACAAACATGGCCTATCTTTCTGTTCAGCTTACATTTAAAATTCACACATTTCTGTCAGAAAACATAAAGAAGTCATTTTCCTAACCAACCCAAAAAGTATATTGTCACAGTTATTTGGTAGTTATTCAAATCTCTTCCAAAGAGAGATAGTTATATAATGGTTTACAAATGTCTTTAAAAAAATTAAATCCTTTGAAGTATTTTTAAAAGGCTCAAGTGGCAGCTTTAAGGAAATGTAAAATACCTGGGGGCTTTTCTGTCTTTTTTCCCCCAGTTAGTACATTTGAAAGAGCTCTCTACATTGTACACAATGATGACTTTCTATTTTTACATGAGCTGGGAAAGGTATAAAATTGACAGCTCAAGAGAAGAATCTTTCTCTTGTATTTCATAGAGAAAATATAAAAATATTTCTTCTATCTTCCCTTCCTCTCCCCCAAATATAATTATTTCAAATTTAATTAATTCAATGAGCATTTATTAGGTGTCTGTTAACCAGGAGGCATTGTGCTAGGTGCTGGGGATACAGAAACAAATATGAAACAGTCTCTGCCCTCAAGGACCTTACATTCTACTAGGTGTGGGATAAAATATGTACTGAGATAAGTAAACATAAAATATATGCAGCATAGTGTAGTAGACAGGAGCATGGGTTCAGAGTCAAGACTATATTCTAACATGACCTATCAGACTCTAGACCAGGGGTGGGGAGTCTGCGGCCTCGAGGCCACATGTGGTCCTCTAGATTCTCAGATGTGGCCCTTTGACTGAATCCAAACTTCTTTGTTCTGTGAAGTTTGGATTCAGTCAAAGGGCTGCACTTGAGGACCTAAAAGGCTACATATGGCCTCAAGGCCCCAGGTTCCCCACCCCTGCTCTAGACAAACCACTTAAAACCTCCCTGGCCTCAGGACTTTTTTTATTTTTTTTTATGTAAAATGAAAGGATTGGACCAGATTTCCCCTAAGGTACCTACCAGCTTTAAATTGCTGAACTATGAAATGTGTGCTAAATTCAGCATGGGGGAGGTGGGGAATGAATAAGATTAACTCACATGGCCTCATATGGGAAATAGCACCTGAAGTTAACTTTGAAGGAAACTCTGAATTTCAAGGTATGGAGGAGGGGGAGAAGGGGGGAGAGAGAGGGAAAAAGAGAGACAGACAGAGAGACAGAGACAGAGACTGAGAGACAGAGAGATGAAGAGAGAGACAGAGAGACAGAGGGAGACAGAGAGAGCCAGAGAGAAGCAGGTGAGCATTTCAGGAATGAGAGCCAGCTTTTGCAAGGCCTTGGATGCTGGATATGGAATGCTGCATGTGGGCACAGACAAGCCAGTTGGCCTGGAACATACAGTATGTGAAGAGGAGGAATAATCTGAAATTCTGGAAAGGTAGCCAAGTGCCATATCACAAAGGACTGTCAATGTCTAACAGAGGCTTCTTGAGCAGCATGGTAATCTAGGGAGACCTGTGCTTTAGGAATATCGATTCGGCAGCTTTGTTGAAAATGTGTTGGAGAGTGGAGAATGCCATCAGGAGACTATTGCAATAGCCTGAGTGGGAAATGATGAGGTGCTCGAAACGTGATGATGGTCTTGTAAGTGGAGCAAAGCAGATGGGTGAAAGGAATGCTCTAAAAACCTCAACTTGTTTCCACAGTAATTAAATCCCACATCTCCACCTTAAAAGAGTATATTATAAAGGAGCAAAGTAGTCATAGAAGTCTAACTGCAGACAGTTAGTAGATGGTTTGGCCACAATGCCTGGACTCTATAGAAGACTCTTACTTCATACAGGCCACCTGGACAAGCATTTGAACATAATATTTAGGGGTCATTGATGACCTCAACATTTAAGCCAAGTGCTTTTTTGGATCATAGCCACAGAATGTGTGTGTACGTACATACATACATACATACATACGTACGTACATACATACATATACATGTGTATGTATGTGTATATATGTGTATATACATATCTACATATATGTAAGTATATGTATACATATGTATAGTCATGTGTATATGTGCATGTGTATGTATGTTCGTATATGTATGCACATATATTTATGTGAACACATGAATGGATAAAATAAATTTATTCAGTACTTCTATGTGCCAAATTCTCTACTGATCACTAGGGTTACAGATACAAAATAAGACCATTTCCAGCTCTAAGGAGCTTATATTCAAATACGGGGAGACAACACATAAAAGGTGTAGTGGCCAGGGGAGAGTGTTTTGGTTTGGGGTATCACAGAGGTGATGATCAGAGCCAGAATGAAGTCGAGTGGAATGTTTGTTCTTTCTAGAATTCATAGTATTATTGATTTGATTATTTCTCCCAGAGAAAGAAATGGAAAACAAGTGGACAAGGCACATATGTAATGGTAGGCCATATGGCAAGAAAATGACCAGGGTAGGTAGTTGTGTGTATGCATGTATGCATGTATGTGTGCATGTTTGTATGTGTATATATATACATAGTGTGTGTATTATGCAGAATATTGTATATGTGTGTGTATAGTATATATGCACGTGTACTTATGTACGGTTATTTATATGTATATACATGTTTATGCACAGATACATGTGTATGTAGACACAAATATGTGTGTATCGTAGGTATGTAGCATGTATATCCTATATTGTGATATATTCATATTTTTACCTAGAGATAATGCATATATGTGTATATGTGCATGTATGCATACAAACGTATGTACATACATGTACATCTATACATGTACATACATATACACACATATACATACACATATATGTACATACACAACATGTTTGTATATACACATAAACAAATACATACCCATATCTATCCATCCTTTATTAGGAAAGCTAGGTGGCACCGTGGTTGAAGTGCTGGGCCTCGAATTAGAAACACTCATCTTCCTGAGTTTAAATGTGGCCTCAGACACTTACTAGCTGTGTGACCCTGGGCAAGTCACTTAACCCTGTTTTCCTTAGTTTCTCATCTGTCAAATGTGCTGGGGAAGGAAATAGAAAACTACTCCAGTATCTTTGCCAAGGAAACCCCAAATGCACCAGCAAGAGTCATGAGGACCCAAGTTCAAATCCAGCCTCAAACACTTGACACTTAGTAGCTGTGTGACCCTGGGCATGTAACTTAACCCCATTGCCTTGCCAAAAATAAAATGAAAAAGAAAAAAAATCCCAAATGGAGTCACAAAGAGTTGGACAAGAATAAACAACAACAAATATTCTTTATTCTCTCTCTGTCTCATATGCACGTACATGTATGTGTGAATATATACCTGTGTGTGGATAGACAGATAGATAGACAGACAGATAGATTCTACAAAGTTAAAAGTGAGAAGTCCTGTAGTCAAATAGAAACTTACTTTATTATTTAAACCTCCCCCACTGAAAATATTTTGAAAACAGTTAGCTAAAGAATACCACAGTGACTTTGAGGAGGTCATTTAACCCATCCGAGTGTCAGGCCATCATCTATAAAATAAAAAGATTGGAAATGACTTTTACCAACCCTTCCAGCTCTCAATCTAGGATTCCATGATCCAACGACTTTGGTTTAAATCCTGGCTTTGCTGTTTACTCTCTATATAACCTGAGGTTTTAAATCCTGTGAGCCTATATGGGCACCCAGATCAGTGAATTGATTTTTCCGCAGTCACCCAAATAAAGTACAGCAAACACCTAACTCAAACTCAAACCATTGCCCCATAATCCTTCACTCATCTCTATACCTTTCCATCTTCCAGTCAATTATAGATTTAAGGTCTGAAACCCTCCCTGTCTCTATCTGAACAGAGCTTTTTCACTCTCTAATATATCAGCATACCAAATAAAAAAATGGAAAAAAGTAATCTCTGCCTTAAATTTTCCATTTCCCTAAGCTGACAAATGGCCCACTAATAAAGTTAAACAAGGCCATCAAAATACCATCATAAAAACTCTCACAACCAATATAAAGGAGTGTGAGAAGTGATTAGGTGAAGATTGGAAACAACTTTAGAAAATGTGGCTATAATAGCTACCTTGGAATCAAGATGAAATAGAAGTTACAACACTATTAGAAAAACAGCCCATTCTTTCAATTACACAAAGCTGACTGAACTCAATTAAGTCTCTCAATTACTTACTGCCAACGGAATGGGAAAACAGACAACATGAAAGGGAAAAAAATCTCTGGCTAAAAAAGGAACTGCATTTGGAGGTCCACCCTTTGGTATCTTCAAAGAGCTATGTACTCTAGGCCACATATTTGCTTGATAGCTGGTAACCATTACCTTGGAAAGGGAATTACCGTCATTAAGGAGTAATGAATGTAGTAAAAACCCATTTTGCTATGGGTGTTCATGGACACCACTCACACCTGCATTACGTGCTCTTTGTGTTGTAGTGAACAAGATGCACTCAGCCTCTGTTGGTAATAGAATATGCTGTTTAACACTCCCTGTGTGGTTACTCTAGAGTCAGTAGCTGTGTGACCCAGGGCTTGGAGGCAGAGAGAATTGCGTTCAAACCTCGCCCTATGACACTCTCTTGCTGTGTGACCCTTAGTCAAGTTCCTTAGCATCTATACACCTCAGATGTATTGAGGACTTACCTCCCCAGTAATAGGAGGGTGGAGGGAGACCTGTGTTGGTGGAAGAATTTTGCTAGCTACTAAAATCATTGCTCCTTTAAGTATTCATGTGAGGCTGCTAAAGTCTTCTGGCGTCTTATCCTGGCACAGAGGGGGACCCTGTGTTCTCCAAGACCATACCAACAGAGCACAAAATCAGGCAGCTCCTATACCAAGTTAGAAAGATTTCAGTCACAGGCTTTTGTTGTCATTGCTGAGTTGTTTCAGACTTTTCATGACCCATTTTTGGGTTTTCTTAGCAGGGATACTAGAAGAGTTTGTAGTTTCCTTCTCTAGCTTATTTTACAGAGGAGAAAATTGAGGTGAAGAGGGTTAGGTGACTTGACCAGGGTCACATAGCTACTTAGTGTATAAGGCCAGATTTGAACTCATGAAGATGACTCTTTCTGACTCAAGCCCAGCACTCTATCCATTGTAGTTAGGGGTGTTGGAGACAAATGTCATCTGATCCCTTACTCTCTGTTTGGTCAAACCATTTTTCCCTCTCTGGGCCTCTCTTTCCTCATTTTTAAAATGAAGTGGTTAGGCGGACTAGATGATCTTTAAGGTTCATTCTAGATCTTGATCCAATAATCCTTTAATAATATTTAATTATTTCAACATAATTCCAAGTCTGTTTTTTAATCTCACTAATTATCTGATAAGAGGTAGCGAGGCATGGTGGGTAGAGGGCCACCTCAAAGCCAGGAAACCCTAATCTAAAGTTTTACTTCTGATATATCCTGGCTATGTGATCTCTAGCCGATCATTTTATTTCTCAGTAATGTTAAACTTCAATAAGTTATTTTTTCTATTATAAATATCCAAATTAATTATAATGGACATAGAAGAAAGACAGCATCTGCATACAGAGGAAACATTGATAAATAGAATTATGTATAAAATAATTTTACATGTATGTACCTATTTGTGCTTAGTGGTAGCCATTTCTAGGGTGGTGGAAGGGCAGAAGAAAAAAAAATTACATGATAATTTTCTTGTACATTTGAAAGGAATAGCAAGTTGTACATACTAGATTTGTAGTTTCATGTGCAATCAACTTTTTTATTATACTATGTTATGGAAACTTTTGTTTTATTCTACAAATTAAAAATAAAATAAAATAGAATAGAAGTAGGGCCACTGAACCATCTATAAGGTCCCTATAGCCACATAGCAACTTAGAAAACCACAAGCTGCATTACAGTGTGCAACACTTCCAACTGATGCCTTAACTGGATTAAAATGTAATTGGGGAAGATTTTTTTTAAAAGAAATAAAAATACAATAGTACACAAGTAATGCTACTATGTGGTTTTCTAAGTTGGTATGAAAAGCATTTATAAAGTACTTATGTGTTCCAAGCTCTGGTTCAAACTCTGCTTCAGAGAGTGCAACTCCGATGGGCTGGCCACATTGTTCAAATGCAAAATGTGTGCTTCCCAAAGAGATTTTATGGAGAACTCATACAGGGCAAGGCAAGCGTTCACATGGTGGTCAGAAGAAACCATATAAGGACACTCTTAAGGTCTCTTTTAAGAACTTTGGTATTGATTGTGTCCAGAGAAAGAAATGGAAAGCACGTGGAAGAGGGGCATATATAATGACAGGGCATATGGCAAGGAAATGACAAGGGTGGGTGGTTGAGTAGTATTACATACACATACATACACACACGCGCACACACACACACACACACACACACACATATATATATATGCACATACAAATATACACACAAAAAGAAAGTGTGTATATATATGTGTGTGTATATAGATAGAGAGATAAGTAGATAGATATATAGCTAGATAGGATTGTGTATATATACATACATACATATACCCATAGAATACATAGAAATGTAGATCTATTCTTTACTCCAGAGATTCCTAAACCTATTTGACCTACTGCCTCCTTAAAAAAAATTACTAAGCACCTCCTGGAAATCTACTTTCTCTAATGCTTTTTTAAAAAAAAATTGCATCATTCCATATATATATATAAATGATATGTTAAATTTACTGATTTATTGTAAATTTGTGGTTTTTTCTCACATTAAAATTCTGATGACACAATGTTTTATCATATAACTGTATAGTATCATATTGTAAACAAGTCATTACACACACATATTCCAACTGATGCATGTGAGACTTCTGGACAATGTGCAACATACTTGCCTGCCAACACTTGCTTGTTAAGACCTGTTGGTGGACTTCGACCAATGATCAGTTATATTATAACCTATTATAACTTGTTATAAAGGTTATAACTTGCATTTTGTGTGTTTATTTGGAAAATGATGCAATTACTACGACTTTAACTCTGTTACACAACAAATGAAACATGTACAAAAGGTTTTCACAATTTTCTTATCTTCTTTCCTTATGCTTCCACTGCCCCCTTATTTTGATTCGATATCCCCCAATTGCACCCAAGGCTACCACTATACCTCCCTGGATAGTTCTAGCACCCCCCTGGGGGCGATATTGCTCACTTTGGAAACCTATTCAGTGAATCCTTTAGTGTGTGTGTGTGTGTGTGTGTGTGTATGTGTGTGTGTGTGTGTGTGTAATCTATAAAGTTACAATTCAGAAGTCCTATAGTCAAATAAAAAAAATTACTTTGTTACATAAACCTCCCCATTGAAAATATTTCTAAAACAATTAACTAAAGAATGCCAAATTGACTTTGAGGAAGTCACTTAACCCATCTGAGTCTATATTACAATAAGGAGTTTGGAGGAGGTGACTTTTAACACCCCTTCCAGCTCTCAGTCTAGGATTCCGTGACCCAATGACTTGCTTTAATCCTGGTTCTGCTGTTTACTCTCCATGTAACCTGAGCTTCTCAGTCCTATGAGCCTAGATGGGTAGCCAGATTCTGCTCTAGGCAGCTATCTATAGTTATAAATTGCTGAGAAGATGCCGATCTGTACTGCAGGAGTTTGCTATGCTAATGAAATCACAGGTCCAGTCAGTCCTTATTCCTTAATCAACCAGTAGGAAAAGAAAACCCAGCCACTCTTCTGAAAATGAGACAAAACAATTAAAAAAAGTCTTATGGAATAGTTGCTCTTACTTTTCAGGTTTCCTAATGGGACCAGTGACCAGTGACCAGACCTTCAGAGCAGAGACTGCCAGCATCCAGAGATTAGATGTTGGCCCTGGGCTAAAATAGGCAAGATCAGAAAGTCCTAATGCTGAACAACAGGGTCAAGCACCAGGAGAGTCTACCAACAGGCTACAAGCAGATGGAATTAGGTGACCAGAAGCAGACAGCATCACTTGGATAGAACACAGCAACCTGATATTGCGGCCGCAGGTCTAGGCAATCAGGTGATTTGTATAAGGAGTGGGGCTGGAGGAAGGTTGATGAATTAGCAGCAGGTGACTCAGGGCAGACCTCCAACTCATGGAGGAGTGGAGGAATTATTTATTGGAAGCCTTTTAGGCTGGGAAACAGCTGAGGTTCTGAGTACATATTAAATTAGAGGGATAGATACAGGCCCTGGAGTCAGGAGGACCTGAGTTCAACTCTGGCCTCAGACAATTATAAGCAGTGTGACCCTGGCCAAGTCACTTAATCCCTATTTCAAAAAGAAAGGAAGGAAGGAAGACAGGAACCCAGCTAATAGAACCAGAAGCCTGTAGGGGGATAAGGGGCCAGTAAACAAAAATCTGAAGAGGACCACCAGCAAAAGAAACTTCATGTCGAACTGTCAGGAACTTTATGGATGCAGAGATTCTTATCCAAGGTGCAGTGGTAAGTGTGTAACAACTAGCTCTCTACTGCAAAATGAACCTACCACATACTTTTAAGTATCATCTGCATCATCATATTCTTGAGTCTAGACAATCAACCAAACAATAAACCAAGCCCCGATTTGTAGGTTTGCTGATTTCTGAGATGTAGATGCTCACACTGAAATGTTAACAATTGGATCTAGCTAGCTTGGGGCAGCTAGGAGGTTCAGCAGGTAGAGTGAAGGGCCCCAAATCAGGAAGACTAATCTTCCTGAGTTCAAATCTGGCCTCAGACACTTACTTGTTGTGTGACCCTGGGCAAGTTACTTAATCTTGTTTGCCTCAGTTTCGTCATCGGAATATAAGCTGGAGAAGAAAATGGCAAATCACTTCTTTGGTTTTAGTTTTGGGGTTTTTTTTGACACAATTAGTGTTAAGTGACTTGCACAGGGTCACACAGCTAGTAAGTGTCTGAGTCCAGATTTTAACTCAGGTTCTCCTGACTCCACGGCAGGTACTCTATACACTGTACCACCTACCTGCCCCAACTTCAGTATTTTTGCCATGACAACCCTAAATGGGGTCACAAAGTATCAGACACGATGGAAAAACGACTGAAACAATCTAACTGATCAGTTAGAGCAGACTCCAGAACACCCCGATTTACATTACCCTTTCAGGGGGAAAGTGTGAATCTCTAAGTGGACTAAAATAGTCCTAACTATGGGAAGAGGAAGGAAAAGGGATGGAACATCAAGTCAGCCTTTACACTCCCAGCTAACTTAAACTAAACCTCCATTATCTCTACCTTTCATATACCGAAACTTTGTATTGTTTCTATCTTCAGAACTTTCTAAGGTGATCTAATATAACTTTACCTCTCCAAAAACTTCTTAGCCAAGACTTCAAAATATCTGAGTGTTTTCACCTTTGAGAACCAAAACTATTTTGGATTAAATTTTTTTCTTTAAAAAGTATATTTCATCTTTCCTAGACTCTAAAATGAACATTATCATTTTTTTCCTTGATCATAGACTAAAAGCTAAAAAGGACCTTACAGATTATCAAATCCAAACATTTTATATTTAGTTCAATAAGCCCCTGAGATTGCAGCTTTTCACTGGGAATCTGTCTCTAATAGCACTTTTCCTGGGTTCTAATTGCTGTATCTAATCTTGACTGACCTGGAAAACACATAACTGTGATAATCAGAATTGTCTGTAAAACAAGAGCAAATAAACTTTAAGTTAGAACTTGAAGGAATCAGTGGAAAGCAGGGACTTGCGTGACTTCTCCCCTAGGTCCCTCCAAACACCTAAATGGCTCTGAACAAATTCTAGAGCTTCAGAACCCACAGAATAACAGAGGGAAGCAGGGCTCCAGCCCAGGAAAGCCTGGATGGTCACAAGGAAGGGGAAGGGTCTATCACACAGAGCTGGGAATGGAGCGGAGCAGAGCCCAGTGTGGACTGCGCCAGGACCAACCAGACTGGGCACCCAGCGGAACAGGCCACAGGGCCCTAAATCATTGAGCTGTGGCAGTTACCAAACTTCTCAACCCACAAACGCCAAAGACAACAGAGAAGGTTAGTGGGTAGAACTGCTAGAACAGAATGAAAGGAGGAAAGGAGTGCGCTGTCAGCCCCAGCCCCAGGGGCATGAAAGTGGTGCAGCTCTGGGGCTGCTTCCAGCTGCAGTTGCTTCTGGGCCCAGGTCCACCAGGTGGGAGGAATTAAGTGGTGGATCACAGCAGGAGTGCAGAGCCTGCCTGGATCTGAGTCGCAGTCCAGGTTGGCAGTTCTTGGGGGAGGAGGAGCGCTGGTGTGGCAGAGTTTGCTGTGTAGAAGTACCTCTGAAAACAGAAGCACAAATTCCCTGAAGCTTGGGACAAAGTACTCTCTACTCTACAAGCACTCATACCTTTACAAAAAGCTCAAGGGTCAAGTAGTTGGCTGGGAACATGAACAGGCAGTGAAAAAGGACCCAGATTCAGAATCAGAATTTGGAATCTTTTTTTTTTTGTTGACAAAGAAGATAAAAATATACAGCCAGAAGAAGTCAACAAAGTCAAATAGCCTACATCAAAAGCCTCCAAGAAAAATATGAATTGGTCTCAGGCCATGGAAGAGCTCAAAAAGCATTTGGAAAAGCAAGTTGGAGAAGTAGAGGAAAAATTGGGATGAGAAATAAGAATGATGGGAGAAAACCATGAAAAACAAGTCAATGACTGGCTAAAGGAGACCCAAAAAATACTGAAGAAAACAACACCTTAAAAAATAGACTAACTCAAATGGAAAAAGAACTCCGAAAAGCCAATGAGGAGAAGAATGTCTTGAAAGGCAGAATTAGCTAAATGGAAAAGGAGGTCCCAAAGACCACTGAAGAAAATACTACCTTAAAAATTAGATTGGAGCAAGTGGAAGCTAGTGAGTTGATGAGAAATCAAGACATTATAAAACAGAACCAAAGGAATGAAAAAATGGAAGGCAATGTGAAATATCTCATTAGAAAAACCACTGACCTGGAGAATAGATCCAGGAGAGAAAATTTAAAAGTTATTGGACTACCTGAAAGCCATGATCAAAAAAAGAGCCTAGATACCATCTTTCAAGAAATTATTGAGGAGAACTGTCCTGATATTCTAGAGCCAGAGGGTAAAATAGATATTGAAAGAATCCACCAATTGCCTCCTCAAAAAGATCCAAAAAAGAAAACCTCTAGGAATATTGTCACCAAATTCCAGAGCTCCCAGATCAAGGAGAAAACACTGCAAGAAGCCAGAAAGAAACAATTTGAGTATTGTGGAAACACAATCAGGATAACACACAATCTAGCAGCTTCAACATTCAGGGATCAAACGGCTGGGAATATGATATTCCGGAGGTCAATGGAGCTAGGATTAAAACCAAGAATCACCTACCCAGCAAGACTGAGTATCATGCTCCAAGGCAAAATATGGATTTTCCATAAAATAGAGGACTTTCAAGCTTTCTCAGTGAAAAGACCAGAGCTGAATAGAAAATTTGACTTTTAAACACAAGAATCAAGAAAAGCATGAAAAGGTAAACAAGAAAGAGAAATCATAAGGGACTTACTAAAGTTGAACTGTTTTGTTTACATTCCTACATGGAAAGATGATGTGTATAATTCATGAGAACTCAGTATTAGGGTATCTGAAGGCAACATATATATATATATATATATATATATATATATATATATACACACACACACACACACACACACACACACACACACACACATATATATATATATATATATATATATACATACACATATATATGTATATATAGACAGAGGACACAGGGTGAGTTCAATCTGAAGGGATGATATCTAAAAAAATAAAATCAAATTAAGGGATGAGAGAGGAATATATTGAGAGAGGGAGAAAAGGAGACATAGAATGGGGTAAATTATCTCACATAAAAGTGGCAAGAAAAAGCAGTTCTGTAGGAAGGGAAGAGGGGGCAGGTGAGGGGAAATGAGTGAATCTTGCTCTCATTGGATTTGACCTGAGGAGGGAATACCATACACATTCAATTGGGTATCTTACCCCACATGAATGTGGGGAAAGGGGATAAAAAAGGGGGACAATAGAAGGGAGGGCAGATGGGGGAAGTAGTAATCAAAAGCAAATGCTTCTGAAAAGGGACAGTGTCAAGGAAGAAAACTGAATAAAAGGGGACAGGATAGGAGGGAGGGAAATATAGTTAGTCGTTCACAACATGACCATTTATGGGGGTGTTTTGCATAATGATACATGTGTGGCCTGTGTTGAATTGCTTGCCTTCTTAGGGAGAGTGGGTGGAGAGGAGGAGGGGAGAGAATTTGGAACTAAAAGTTTTAAAAGCAGATGCTCAGAAGAAAAAGTTTGTTTTTGCACGCAACAGGAAAATATGATATACAGGCAATGGGGCAGAGAAATCTATCTCATCCTACAAGAAAGTAAGGGTAAAGGGGATGGGGGGAAGGGGGTGACAGAAGGGAGGGCTGACTGGGGAACACGGCAATCAGAATATATGCCATCTTGGAGTGGGGGGGGTAGAAATGGGGAGAAAATCTGTAACTCAAAATCTTATGGAAATCAATGTTGAAAACTAAAAAATAAAATATCAAATAAAATTTTTTTTAAAAAAAGAACTTGAAGGAATCACCTTGAGTGATGTACATCAGCTTAATACTTGAACTTTATAACTTAGTTGCTTTTGGTGGGTCCATTTTTTTTTCTTTATTTACTGGATTTTGGTCAAATTCTGCATTATATGATAACTATCTCATTTTCAGAGAACAGAAAAGTTATTGCAAGATGAAATAAAGGTAAATAGCCCATTTCTTTAAAAGAAAGAAAGTAGATTCTTCATATTCTAAATTGGCACACTTGCCTGAGGTCTAGCAAATTTCTAGAATGTGTTTGTAAAAGGTCAGCTTCTGAGCAAATGGAAAGGGAAGCAGTGATAACTACAATTTAAGTTCATTAAGAACAATTCATGTCTTCCTTCTTTCCTTCCTTCCCTCCTTCCTTCCCTCCTTCCTTCCTTTCTTTTTTCATTCTCCAGCAAAGTTAATGGACTACTAATCAGGAATATTGAAAACATTGTGGATACCCAAATGATACCTAAAAAGGCATTTGACAAAGTCTCTAACGATGTCATTATGGCCAAGATGGAGAGATTTAGACTAAATGATATTTCAGTAAGGTAAATTTGAAACTGTTTGAAGAACTCAACTCAAACAGCTGTGATTAATGGAGAAATGGAGTGGCAAATGCCCTGTCCTGTTGAATATTTTTATGAAGGACGTAGAGGCAATCTCTAAAATTCCTTTCAACTCTAGGATTCCATAATTCTATAGATGAGGTTGACAAATAGCTGAGTTCTGGAGAAGTGAGGTGTTACCATATTAGTTTCCATGGGGATAGATACCCATCCTATAAAATAGGCAGATAACATGAAGTTGAAAGGTATAGAAAATATATTGCATAAAAAAAGAATTTTTTTAAAAAACAGACAAATAAGTGAATTCTAATAAGACTTTTTTTAATTATACAAGTATATAACAGAGGAGGTATAATTACATAACTGTTTATAACTTGAGTGTCTTAGTGTAGTTCATGTTCCATGTGAATCAACAGTAGAGTGTACCAACTGAGAAAAATGATCATTAATAACCAATTATTAATATTGGGATCCAGATTTTTTTCTCTTTTTGCTTCCTCATTCAAAGGCCAATCCTTCTAAGTCAGTCAGCCTCTGAAGGACAGTGCTGAAAATGAGATTGGCCTAATCCTACAGAAAATTCTCCTCAATCTTGAGCATAACTTCTAATTAATGTGTAAATAGAATCAAAGCTAGGTGAATTCCAGCCCTAAAACATTAGGCTCATGCAAATGAACTGCCCCCACGCCCCCACCCCACTCTACATTGTTCAACTTAAGTAATCTTAGTGGAGATGGATACCTTTGTCAAAGCTGATAGAGGTTGGGGTGGAGATGGATTCTTCTGTAAGGAGAGCCAGAGGCTGAGGAGCTGAAGACTTTTGCCCCACCTCCTCATTACTATGTCTAACCCCTCATTGATTGTTCACTAATCAGGCTGGATTTACATCCCTCAGGAGCACCTACTTTTCCAAAGGGGTAAAAGATGGGGGGAAGGGTTTTGTTTCCACAGAATTGAAGGTATAGGTGTCCTTCTGCTTCTAAATTGACAACTAGGCCTAAGTTTTGAGTTACTAAAAATCACCTGACCTGCATGAATCCAAAACTTAGAGAAGCGTGACCCTCCTCAGCATGAGCCACAACAACTAAGAATAAAAGTGTTTTTAAGGGTTGGTACTGGCTAAATTAGCGCTTCCTTGTTCCTTGTTCCTGGGGTAGATTTCTGTGTTTAGATTGTGTGCCTGAACTCCACTAATGAGACTAAAAAGGTCAGTGGTGGGTGAGGGTTGTTTGCATTAGGGCATATAGCTGGGTTCTGCCCTCAGTGTGCCGCCTCTCCCTACCCATTGTCTATCCCTTGGGAGATCACCCTTTCTCCCAAGATCATAATAAAATTCCTTTCTACTTTCTACCTTGAGAAGCCTCTGAGTTTAATTTTGGGTGAAGTGTCTGTCCCACACAAAGGTATTTAAGCATTAGATGATCTCCATAGTCTTTTGTCTTTGGTTATTGAATTTATTTATTGATTATTTGCTAGCCTAATAAATAAATTGATTAATTACCCAGAAACTCTGACTCTCCAGCTTTGCATTCATCTCACAATTGCAAACCAAAAAGAGGAAGGGGGTGGGGTGAAGGAGGGAATGAGAGAAGGAAAGGGAAAAGGAAGGAGACAAGGGAAAGAGAGAGGGGAAGGGGAGGAAAATGGAGAGAGGAAGGGGCAAGGAAAAGGAGAAGGACCTTGACGCTGCCCAGTTAGATTATATCTGGAATATTGCATCCAATTCTGGGCAACACATATTTAAGAAGAACATTAAAAAGCCGGAACAGGTAATGATCAGGTTAATGAGATAGGAATGAGAGGACAGAGGACTATGATATATGGAATATTTCCAAGACACTAAGGATAGTTATCCTGAAGAAGAAAATATTTAGCAGAGCATGATAAGTACCTCTATAGTCTCAAAAGGATGCCCTGTGAAAGGGGCATTAAATTTGTCTTTTGGGGCCCTAACTGGCAAAATTAGCAGTAACAGGTAGAAGTTACAGAAAAATGGAGTTTGGTTAGGTATAAGGGGCCAAAAAAAAATCTAACAATTAGAAGTGTTTAAAACTGCAATGCAACAACCCAGAATCTAGTGCATTCTGGATCACTTGAGGTCTTTAGGAAGAAAATAGATGACAACTGCTTGGGCATATTGTAGAGGAGATTCCAACTCATGTATATATTAAGTTGGATGCTTTTTGAAGTTCTGCTGGTGAGATTGCCAGATAGCTAAGAACTGGATAAATGAATTGCTACACTATTAAATTCCCAAGGGATAATGGATATACATCTACTAGAAATGTCATAGGAAAAGTATATTATTGGTATTATTTTGGAATTTCTACATATGTTCCACAATATATAATAAGCTTCTACTATGTACATTCAGATAATATTAGTTCCATTAAATAAGTTTAATTTGAATTAATTTAAAATTATTTTCTTATTTATTTCTTTTTTTTCATTGATAGAAGACTTAGTTGGATAGACAACTGGTCAGGGACAACATGAGAATTCTTACATATTTTTCCTTATGTAGTCTAAGATAACTCAGCCATAGCTTCATAAATCTGAGACATGTCTACTTTTTTTTAAAAGAAAATTGGGGGGGGGATGGAAGGAGCTAGGAACTTTAAAATAATATGGGGCTCAAGCTGCATTAATTAGGTGACTATGAGGAGTTGACTGTTCTTTGAATGATTTATTCTCCAAGAAAGACAGCTTTTCCAGTGAAATAACAAATCTGGTTCTTCAATGTCCACAATCACTTTTCACAATAACCCAAAGAAAAGAAGATCATCATGTGCTCAGAGAGAATGGGAAAAAATGCTTTAAACAAATATGTATATTCTTGAACTTATAATGACCCTCAGGCAACTCCAAGTGTCAGTGCTTCAGACTAAGTATTTATAAAGATCTTTTGAGTAGATCAGGCTTCACAATAGAAATGTAAGAGCAAAATGCTTTGCCTTGCTTCAGCTTGCTTCTTACTTCTTATATATGTGGTAACAATACAAGTGGTTGAAAGGCTAAAATTCAGCAAACATCTGTTCTTTGGTTGTTGGATGCTGTGAATGGTTCTTATTCTATATAGTGGCTGATAACTAGTTTGGCTAATGTATTCATTGAATTCACCAGTGGACATTCGTCTTGTGGATAGATACAAAGATCTACCATAACATAAGGGGAATTAGAAATATGGTGTTTCTGGTGCCCAAAGGGAATTTTCTCCTCTATTATTGCAATGTAACTGAAAACACAAGATATGTATACATGAATCAACCACTGGATAGGACAGAGGCATAGCTTACATAAACCCATTGATTAGTTCCATAGCAAGCAACTCACATTTATATAGTTCTTTAAAGACTTACAAAGAGTCTCCCTCAGAACAATTTGAAGTAAATAGTAGAAGCGGTATCATACCCTCTTCACAGATGGGTAAATTAAACTTAAGACAAGGTAAGTGAATTATTAAATGTTACTCAACTAGCAAGTGTCAGAGCCTGAATCTGAACCCAAGTCTCCTAACTGTTGAGGCCAATGTGCTTCCAATATGCTGTAATACCATGATACCTTTCTTTACCATGTATATGTATATATGTATGTATGTGTGTATATATATATTGTATGTGTATGTGTGTGTGTGTGTGTGTGTGTGTGTGTGTGTATGATCACTGCTGACAATTAATGGAAATTGTTTCAAATAAGAAAGCAAACTTGGGAAATTAAGGGAAGTTTGGGAAGCTCAAAAATGCTTTCTGAGAATGGAATTAGGATCTCAAAACAATTTTAAAATATGCCCAAATCTATTCCAAAACTTGAAAGAGTGGGACAGAAAACTGCCTCTATATACAACAAATTTGATAACATAGGGTAACTACAATGTAGGAAGAAGAGTGAAGAAACTCTTAAGATCACAGATGGTAACATCTAAGAAAGGATTTAATAAGAATCCATGGCCTCAGGTACCTATACTGAAAAGTTCACCAATGAGCACTTAATAGATCCATAAAGTATGAGTAACAAGCAAGATAGCCAAAGGTCCTAAATCAAGTAGACAAATTTGAACCCATAGATATCATTGATATTTGTGGGATGAAACCTTTGAACCGAATATAGCTTGGGAAGGGCATGAACTATGGAAAATAAAAGGATATGTTAAAATGAAAGTCAGGGTTGGGTGCATTACCATTATATAATAAGATAGACTCATGTAAGGAAATCTAGAAGGGAGAATTATAATGTAGAGAATTTGGTGTTTCAACAATCCGGCTAGCAGCTTCTGTGGGGTGTAAGATCCACCCATAGCCAGCACCTGGAAAGCTGCCAACAGCACAGGTTCTTTTGATCTGCTTAACTAAGGAAAGCAAGGTGAAGGGGCTGACAAGTTTACTTTAATCCAGCATACAGACAGCATTCACTTAGTTCATGGGTAAAAACCAGCACCCTGAACTTCAGAACAAAATACAAACAAATTACAAATATCAACAGACAGATCCAATACAATTCATAGTTAACAATGTCTAGGTTCATCCCGGGAGCTCAGAACAAGGGCTGGCCCAGAGTCACGTGTCACCACAAAGAGCTACAAAGAACAGAGAGCCAACCCCTGGTTTTTATATCTTTTTCAGTGTCAGGGGTGAGTCACACATGCGACTCACCCACATGACCTAGAATTGTCACAAAGAGGAGGACTTAAACCCATGTGGTCTAAAAGCCTCTGCTCTCCCAGACATGTAAACTAGGCCCTCCCTGGAGTTAGCCCCACCTTGGGCCCCACCTTAGTTGCCAATCCACACCCACTAAGGTTTTACACCTAATAGGGGTTTGGCACTGGGGCTTAGCACCTAGTAAGGCTCAATGAATTACTCAAAGGGAACAAAAGCAAAACTATTCAAGGGCACTTGTTGAACTAAGTGCTAAGGAGTCCATTTTGCTTACCAACACACTTGGGTAAAGTAAAAAAAAAGAGAAACAAAAGAAATATTTTCCTTGGAATGAACTATAGATCACCTGGACAGAAAGATGAAATAAAATTGAAGAATTTGGGAAACAGATCCACAAGTGTGGCCCATAGGCACGATGTAGAAGCCATAAGGTGCTTCCCTTGTCTAAATATCTACTGGAGCTCTCTCTCTAATAACAGAATAGCTGATACTTTTTTGACTTGCCATAACGATAATAATATTTTTCAAAAAGTTGTGAAATGAAAAAGGAAATGTGCTATTCTGAATCTGTTTTTTTACTAACTAGTAATACTTAGTTGCCACAGTAGAAATGTTGTCATTTGAACAAATTGTACCACTCCCTCTGAAAAAGTCTGATTAGGGCAGGAGAGAAAAGCCAGGGATACTATGGAATGCACAGTAGATGAGAGAAAAGCTGATTTCTAAGGTTTCAAGGGAAAAAAAAGGTCCTAATATCCTTACATTCCACTGATTAAAATTCTTTGAGGACAAAACTCCCAAGAATAAATTCTAAACATACAAGAAGAAGCAATTCTGATGAGTAGAAAAAAAAAAAGGATGGAGTTTCCTAAAGATCAAAAGGGGGCAAGAGCAGAATAAGTCAAAGATAATTTAAAAGGTATTATTTTTCAAAATATATTGGAGGAAAGAGGAAGATTAAGGAAGATGTACAGCTATTGCTTGCGGCAACTGAAATGATGGCAAATAACACTAGGGAGATGGCAGAGCTACTCAGTTATTGTTTTTCTTACTTCCCCCCACCCCCACCAAGAGAGTAATCTTTGAACTGAAAGGAACAGATCCAAAATGGATAATAGCCAAGAACCTTAGGAGGTAGTAAGAGCACACCTATCTGCCCTTAGAGAATTCATGCCACCAGGCCCAGATTCGCTGCATTCTTGAGTACCGAAACAACTAAAAAATGTGACTGCTGAGTCACTGCAAATTCTTATTGGAAAATAATGAAGAACTGATAGCATGATTATTATATTGGAGAAAGTCAAATGTCCCAATTATCAAGAGAATAAAGAGAAAAGAGTCTGAAATCGAAAAGCCAGGGAACTTGACTTATCTCCCATCCAGATTAAACAGCTGCAAAATAAAGTGATGGTCACAAAGAGCCAACATAGTTTCATCAAGAATTGTTTAGTCTCATTTGCTATTTTTTTAGAATAAAGTTATAAACTGGTAAATCACAGGTATTCTACAGATATCATTTGCAAACCATCGGTAATATAATAGAATATTATTGTGTTATTAAAAAATGCCCCAGTAAAGAGTTAAGAGAAAAATGGGAAGATTTCTACAAACTGATGCATAGTGATGTAAGAAAAACCAGTAACCCCTCATAGACAACAAACTACAACAATACAGAAAGAAAGATAAAATAAGCCTGAATGCTATGTGATTAGGATGTTTAAGTTTGGTCCAGATAAGAAGATGAGAAAAAGTTTTTTATTGTATTTGCTTCCCACTGAGTACTATTCTCTGATGTAGCACCACTCAGTTTCTTCCTGCTGAGCATCACATCATCAATCCAACTAGCCTTTAGCTAGCTAGCTATCTTTATTGTCACCTAATATCCACTCCATGATGCTGGAGGGATACTTTGTTTCTAAACCTTTCTCTAGCTCAGGAGGGTCTTAGATCTAGCAGTCAGATCTACCTCCATAATATACAGGGTCCAGTAAAAAGGAGGGTGGTCCTATAAGGCTCTTCTCGGCAAGGAAAAGCTACTCAGTTAAATTGTAATCTAACGTGATAAGAAATGCATTTTAGTTCTCCTTTCTCCTACTCACCTACGACCCCCAGGGCTCTTCTTCCTCAAGTAGAAATGTAGGCAAGTGAAATTGTATTCTCCAATCATGATTTGCCTCTCCTGTGGAGATCACAAAGGATGAGCAGGTCATCAAACTGTAAAGGCTAGTGACCTTTGTCCTCACTCCCCACACCCAGAAACTAAACACATTGTACTTTCCCTACAGATTTAAGAAGTTTGAAAAAAGAAGGTGGTGGATAAGAGGAAAAAGACAGGGATTAAAGAGTCTAATGGAAATTTTGTTTCCCTTTTAGGATACAGGAGAGTTGAGTACTTAGAGTCAGAGTGAAAGTATAAAATTGATACTAAAGAAGAAAAAGATGAGCTCACTAATAGAGCAAGAACTGGGATAATCAGGGAAGAGATAGAAAAAGAAGTGTGGTCCTAGGTCCTTTACTCTTCTCTCCATGCTCCCCCTCTTAGTGATACCAATCATCTACCTTAGGTTATATGGTGACTGCTATGAAGATCACATACACATGTGTATATAAATGTATATAAATAATATACACATATATGTGTGTATATATGTATGTGTGTGTATGTATATGTGTGTGTGTATATATATACATATAATACATATAATATATATATATATTTTGTGGGGATAAATCAAAATTAAAATTTATAAAAGCTACACACACAGAGAGAGAATCCAGTCCTAATTTCTCTCCTGAATTCCACTTCCATATCTCCAGCCAATTTCTGAATTTCTCTTCACTTGAATGGTCCAGTAGCATTATCTTAAGATTTCAAAAACTGAATTCGTCATCTTTTCCCCCCAAAACACACCCTATTTCTCTTAATGACACTACGTTACCCTCTCCAGTTTCCAAATCTGAACCTCCCCAGGTCCAAAATTTAAAGTCATCTTTGATGCCTCACTCTCCCTCATCTTTTGTTTCTGATCCACATTTCACCCAGCTGTCAAAGTAATCTTTCAAAGCCATAGCAGTAGCCATGTCCCTCCCCTGCTTGAAAGCCTTCCCTGGTTCTGTCTTATATCTAAGGTAAAATATAAATCTTTTAACCTAGCAATTAAGATCCTCTGCAATCTGGCTTCCAGGCTCATTTCACATTATTCTCCTTTGCGAGTTCCAGTCAATATGGACTTCTATCTCTTCTGTGAACTGAGCATACTATGTCCCCTGTCCATTTCCACATCTGGAAAGCAGCTCTTCCTCATTTCTACCTTTGGGAATTTTTTTCCTTCTTTCAAGGCTCTACTCCCATTTCAGGTCCTCCATGTGGCATCCTCTCATCTTCTCTGTTAAAAAAATAGCATTCTCTTTCTCCTCCAATTTTCCTAAAATACTTTTGTTTGGATCTCTTTTCTCCACTATTGCTCCTTACCCTATATTATATCAGGGCAGTTAGCTGGTGCAGTGGATAGAGGGCTGGATCTGTAGTCAGGAAGAACTGAGTTAAAATCCATCCTCAGATACTTAACAGTGTTGTGACTCTGGGAAAGTCAATTAACCTCTGTTTATCTCAGTTTACTTCTCTATTAAATGGGGATAATAATAACCCCTATCTCCCAGGATTGTTGTAAGGATCAAATGAAATAATCATTATAAACTGCTTAGTACAGTACCTGGCACATAGTAAGCACTATATAAAAGTTATTATTGTCGTTATTATATTTAGCTCTGCACATATATCACAGCTTCCCCTCCCACCCACTAGAATCTAAACTCCCTGAGACCAACAGCAATATTTAATCGTTGCTTAGCATAGTACCTTCACAGAGTAGGTGTTTCATAACTGTATGTTACATTTTGGATTTGGTTAGTCTTGGCAATAGCAAAGGGTAGTCTTTCTCTTAAATGGGAGGGAAACAGGAGAAGACAGATGAAAATATAGAGCAACTTGAGAGGAAGAAGAAGGTTGTTGAGGACTCTCACAACAGATGGACTCTTATCTTCATAGTAAAGGAGAAGGCAATGTCATCAACAAAACATAAAGAGCACATGAGACTCATTGAAGGTCTGAAGAAACTGGAAAAGGTAGGGAAGGTTAATGCAGCATATTCACTAGGGAGTCCATAAGCAGGAAATAACTGGACTGCTGGGCTGTGCTAAAATTAGATATTGTTGCTATGTAGTAGAAATAGCTGTAGAGGTTGCTAGAGTCAGGAAGAACAGTGTTCAAATCCAGCTTCAGACACTTACTAGCTATGTGACCTTTGGCAAACCTCTATTTGCCCTAATCCCCTGGAGAAGGAAAAGGCGAAGCATTCCAGTTTCTTTGCCAAGAAAACCCCATAGGCAGCATTGGTCTGCTGTGGCACGCAGAGTCCCAAAGAGTAGGATATAACTGAATGACTGAACAACAAAAAAGTAGATAACCTGGTTCTGTGTTTTTCTTCAGCAATGTTTGACATGGTGAGAATACAAAAATAGAAGGGAACCAACAATGAGGTTTACTTAGGTATAGAGATTTGGAAAGTTGGTAAAGATGGACAAAACAACATTCTAAGTAATGCCAAGGTAGCCTTGAAACGGCTAGGTGGGTATAGGGTCCAGGCTAGGTTGGGGCTTGGGGTAGGAAGAGAAGTCAAAAGTATGGGCAAGGGATAGGAAAAGATGAAGATTCGAGTGACTAGAGGATGCTACCATGACAAAGAGCAGGAACATTTGGAATGAGGGCATCCCCCAGGTTGAAGAATACGGACAGAGAGGAGAATTAGATAATTCGAGATTCACCTCAATTCAATTCAAAGGCATTTATTAAACAATTTAATACCTTCAAAACAGTGTAGATTTTTTTTGTAGTTAATTTCGGTATTCATAATAGTCAAAATAACTTATTCATTCAGAGTTGTTCTTAAAACAATTTTGCTGTTACTGCATGCAATGTTCTCTTGGTTCTTCTTTCAGCTTTTTTTTTAAATGCCATTTGAAAAGGAAGATAGCACAAGTAAAGAGAAGGATCAGGAAAGTAGGAGACACCCGAGTTGAACTTTGAAGAAACCTAAGGAACGCTATGGGAGTGATGAAGACAGGGGGCAATCTGGCAAGGGAACAGAAGCAGGAGCATTTGGTGAATAGAAAATAGGTAAGCTAGTTGGATTAAAATGAGGAATGAATGGAGAGAAGTGATTCTAGAAAGGTAGACTAAAACCAGACTTGAATCTGATTAAATGTCCAGCTGAAGTGTCTGTATTTTATCCCAGAGACAGCAGTGAACCATCAAAGATTCTTGAGCAAGAGTGATTTGGTCTGGTCTGTCCTTTAAGGAAATTATTTTGTGGTAGTGTTTTAGGAAAGATCAAGGCAGAGACTAAAGGGGGAATAGTGGATGGGGGAGCAGTTATGAGAATGTTGCAATGATCTGGACAGGAAATGAATATCTGGGAGGTAAAGTAATTCCAAGTGATTATATGAGCCAAATCACACTGGCAGGTGTCTGAAATGGAGGGGAGACGAAATAAATGATGAAATAATAGATTATATAACTATAAGAATTCAGACCTGGATTAAAAAATCATTGGCACCTGGGTTTTCAAAGAAGTTTGAGTTTGGTCTCAAAGGAAATGAAAGCTTTACACTAGAAGAGGGTAGTGAAAAGGGCATTCTAAGCAGAATGGGAATAATACAAAAGAATACTTTCATCCTGGGGATACAATGGGATGCAAAGGTGAAAAACGAAACAGGATCTGTACCCAATCAAGCTTACTGTCTACTGGGGTCAAGGGGGAAGGGGATGCAAATTCTAAGTAAATATAATATAAATGTAAAGTAATTTGATGAGATAGGGAGAATACTATCAACTGAGAAGCGAGCAGGGGATCAGAAAAGACAGCATATAGATGGTTGTTGGGTGTCCATAGCTGATAGTCAAAGCTGAGTCAGCAGCCCATGTTGTGGCTGTTGTTTTTGTGGACCAGGGAAATCATAAAAAAAAATTGCTTCTATTTATATAGTGCCTTAAGGTTTGAAAAGCACTCGCATATGTTATCTTGCTTGATCCTCATAATAGCCCTGTGAAGTAAGTGATACTATCACCATTTTGAAAATGATGCCAACAGGTTAAATGTCTTGCCCAGGGGTCACACAGCTAGTAAGAGGCTCAGGCAGGATTCAGTAATTATTCCTAACTTTAATGACTGTGCTCTATCCAATCCTCTCAGCTGCCTAAATCAAAGGGTTCATATCTGAAACGAGGGAGAGACGAATTGGCAAAGAAGGGTGATGTCCCTTCTACTGATAGGGAAACATGCAGATCTATGACAAAAGGATATCTTTAAGTCCCCTAGAGCATGTTTTATTGTTGTTGTTGTTGTGTTGTTTTTAGTTATATCCCACTCTTTGTGACCCCATTTGGGGTTTTCATGGCAGACATACTGCAGTGGTTTGTCATTTCTTTCTCCGGCTCATTTTATAGATGAGGAACTAGGGCAAATAAGAGCTAAATGTCTTGCCCAGGGTCACATAGTTAGCAAGTGCCTGAGCCCAGATTTGAACTCAGAAAGATGAGTCTTCCCGACTCCAGGCCAGGCACTCTATCCATTGAACCACTTAACTGCCTCAGAGCATCTATAGGATGTGCAACAGTACTAATGACTCACTCTAGGCATTTTTTTTTAGCATACGAAATACTTTTCCCCCAGCAATCCCAAGACAGATATAGAATAAGCATGATTATCCCCAATTTGCAGATAAGGAGACTGAAGCTCATAGAAGCTATGACTTACCCAAGGTCACATTAGCTAAGTAAATGTTAGAGCTGGGACCAAAACCCAAGTTTTTATGTATGTGAGCTGGCAGAAACTAATTTGACTGGTCCAGTCCCAGTCCCCCAGGATGCATATATGCCAAGGCTAATAAACCAAGAGACTGAACATTGCCACTTTCCCACTTTCCCAGGCTCTCTCTCTCATTTGTCATATTTAGAATTGATTTCCCTATGTCCCTTCTTCTAGGGAGTTAGTGCCGACCCCGGGGCTGCTCGGACCCTAGCACTTGGCCTGTTTCCTGGGTAATACCAGACAGGCTTAGTAGGAGTTGGAACAGTAGGCGCCCGGAGGAAAGACTTCCGTCCCTAGCAGCCCCCCTAACAGCACCCCCCTCCTGCTCTGATAGCCATCCTTTCTCATGCAGGCAGAGTCCATCCACCAAGGACTCACAAGCCCAGTAGGAGGAACACAGCTGGCCACTACTTAATGCTCTTGAACCAGTGCCTAACACAAACATGCTTTAATTAATGGGAACTTCTTTGATACTTTACAAGGGCATACTGCCCCATGCCTCACATAGCTCATACAGCTCTCATATCAGCTGGCTACATGCCTGAACCTTCCCATGCCTCCGTAGATACTGTAGGACAGCACCCCGCTCTGTTCCCATACTCCCATGGAAACCACCTTACCACAGCCCTAGTTTTCCCATACACTTGTAGGCAATATAGTTTACAATAATCCAGATTCTTCGTAGCAGATATCGCTACTTACATCTAATCTAAGTGCAACAATACATTACTGAAGCACATCTCTTTTTTCCCATGCTTTCATCCCCTTGAACACCTGCTTTTGCTTATGTAGTGCAAAAACCTATAAATATGGGTAATGGCTTCCAATAAATCGGAGTTATATCCATCTTTGCTCCCACCTCATCATTGCTTACTGAGATAGGGCAACTTGCTGGTCAAGACCCTAGCACCTTCTCCTTATTCCTCACTCACTATTGGGAAACTTAGAAAATACTCTGATTTCGTTGATACCAAATCTATTCCCCTGTAGATGACAGGGCAGCATCCTCTTGGTTCCAGATAGCTCTTTGTCTAAAATTCTAGATAAATCTGAACCCTGAGGACCCATAGGCCTTTGAGAAGAATGGAAAAGTTAATGTATTGTTCTGTATCTGGAAGCCACCCCATTGTGAGGTGCCTTGGCTGAAAGCAATGAGGGCTGCATACCAAGAATTTCTATATTAAAAAGAAAGAAACACGCATTTATTAAGCACCTGCTATGACCCAGGCACTGTGCTAAGGTCTTTATCAATATCCTATTTGATCTTCACAATAACCTAAGAGGTAGATACTATTATTATCCTGATTTTACAGTTGGGAAAACTGAGGTAGTCAGAGGTTAAATGACATTCCACTAGCAAGTGTCTGAGGCCAGGTTAAAACTCAGGTCTTTCTGCTTCCAGGCCCAGCACTCTACCCATTGGACTACCTAGATACATCTGCTCTTCCCCTCCACTCTTGAGTAGTAGTCCAGTTTTGTTAACTGCAATCCCTGTGTGGCTTTGCATCTGAATTCTCCTGCACTACAAATTCTCTTTCTCTTATACTGGGATCCAACATAAAGGCTCTCTGAAGGAGTACTATAAGCTCAGCAACATAGACATGGGTTTCTGGGAAAATGAGCAGTAGGGAACAAATGAAAAGGGAATGTATTTGGGTTTATCATTGCTGTTCAGTGACGTCTGCGTCTCTGTGACCACATTTGGCATTCTCTTGACAAAGATACTGGAGTGGTTTGTCATTTCCTTCTCCAGCTCATTTTACAGATGAGGAAACTGAGGCAAACAGGGTTTAGGGACTTGCCCAGGGTCACCCAGCTAGGAAATGTCTGAAGCCAGATTTGAACTGAGGCTTTCCTGACTCCGGGCCTGGCTGCCCCATTTGGGTCTATGCAAAGGTACTCTTTGACACATGAGAAAAGATGAATGAAAATACTTCAATAAATTGATATATTTGTGATCTAACAGATGCTGAGCTTAGATGTGGATAATTCCACCAATTTCTGCAGCAGTACTAACACATAATTAAATAATGACAGAACTGGTTCTATCTACTTATTTAAAGAATGATAGAGAAAGAATGGGGCATGGGGGAGAGAATTAATCCAGCCTTATAAACCAGGCTATCTTGCATAGACCTTAGAAACTAATGCTATGATTATTAAAATGACTGGTCTTGAGACAGGTTGAGACCGGACCATCTTCTATCTACTTTCCAGGCCAGTAAGAGTCAGATAGAACCTCAGCATTTGTCATAGGTCAGCTCTGCCCAGCTTGGCTGATTTCCCTCAATAGTCTGGGATGTCTTAGTATTAATGGAGCCTGTCTAGTCTTTTCCTAATGGTTTCCTTGCTATGTGCACCAATCCTGAAACCCTCCTACTTAATGACTTAATTACCACATTCAGATAATGCAAATAGGTTACTTTGGCTTTAGTCAGGGAGGAAAAATATCCAATCCTAAATCCTGGCACCATGTCCAAGTTTGAGTCAATTTGCATTGCAGAAGGCTCCTTCTGAATGGAGCCAGCAATCTTGATAATGTTCCCTTGTGTTTGACAGATTCCCCACTCTCTGCCCTGCCAAGTGGTGCAACGTCTTTTAATCTAAATACTGATCTTTTAGTACAGTGGCAGAGGCAAGAACAATCCCATTTTTTTTCTTTTTTTCAGGAGGAGTTGTGTATGTATTTGTGTTTAGGATAAGAGTAATGAAGAAGTGAGAGAGAGGTTGAAGGACTTCACTACGGGAACTTTCTGGATCAGTTCACCTACACAGCACAAGCCATGGGAAGTATGGTCACTTAGGAAAACCATAGGTACCCAGGCTCAAAGATCCAAGATAAAGTAGAGCCCCAGAATCTATCTGGGGTGACCCTGACCAAATTACTTAGGCTTTCTGAGCCTCAGTTTGTTTTGTCTCTAAAATGGAGGCTATAATATTTTCATTATGTATACCTCAGAGTTGTGGTGAGAAAAGCGATTTGCAAACTTATCTCATAGGACCATAGATTTAGAACCAAGAAGGCACTATGGAGATTATCTAGTTCAACCCTTTCACAGATAAGGAAACTGAAGTCCAAGAAAGTTATGTGAATTCCCCAGAAACACACACAGCTATTAAGTGTCTGATACTGGATTTGAACCCAGGGCTTCTAAAACCAAACCTAAGACTCTCAATAGGAATTCTTTGACTCCTCCTCCTCCTCCCCCTTCTCCTCCTCCTCGTCTTTCTCTTCCTCTTCCTCCTCCTCTTCTTCTTCCTCCTCTTCCTCTTTCATTATAATAATGACTATTATTATTATTCACATAGTGACGAATTATGACATTTAAATGATTCAGGGAGTTTGGAAAGGAACACAGATACTAAAGTACAGATAATTTTTAAAGTCATTACTTCACTTGAGTTGTCCAAGTAATTACCTCAGCTTTACTTCTTAAGAGTGGCAGACCTGCTCTGTGTCATTATTAAAAAGTGTGAGATCACAACATACCATTCTAATGGGGTGAAAGGTTCTAATTTCTTAGAAAGTTAAACAACCTTCTGAAAACCCAGGTCATCTTTTTGATTGATAAAATTTATCCTGTCATTGTGTCAAAGCACAGGGAACAAGAATTGGAAACTTTCCTCTATGTTTAAGTAGCTGCAAGAATTTTTTGAAAGAAACCCTGAAATCACTGCATTTATTAATCAGGTCTTCATAGTGCTAAGAAGTGATGAACATCTCAATACAGCCCAATCTTGAGAGGATTTGGATGCAAACTCTCAAGTAAATTTTCTATCTTATTTGAACATACTGTCAACAGTAAAATTTTATAAGCCATTTATTTGTCTACTATAAAGAATGATGTCTTATGGAACATAAAAAGAGGGCAACTTTTTATAGTAACTTTTTAGTTTTGAAATAACCTGGTTGAAAATAATGGCAAGCTAGAAAGAGCCCAAATTTTAGGTTCAAAAGACCTATGATGAATCCCAATTCCACTACTTACTAGGTTTGTTATTTTGGATAAGTTCTTTGACATCTCCAAGCTCCATTTTCCCCATCTATACAATGGGAATAGTTATTCTTGCAACACCTATCTGCTATAAGGATCACATGAGAAGATGTTTCTAAGGTTTGGGTTTTTTTTTTCTTTTTTAAATAACTATAAAGATCATTTAAAAATTACATACAAGGTAAATTTCTAATCTAAGTCTAGGAATGAAAACTGGAACATAGAATCATAGATTTTGACTAGAGACCATCTATCCTTATCCTTTCATATTATAGATGAGGAAACAAGCCCAGAAATATTAAGTGAGTTGTCCCAGGTCACATAGGGAGCAAATGACAGAGGAAAGATTTGATTTTTATATTTGTCACTGGTTACCCAGAAACTCCCAAACTAATGTCTTACCCATGGTACATGTCTTCTAGAGAGAGTCTAAATATACCTGCTGCTTATTATTATTATTTTTGCAATAATCAAATGGACATGATAATTAAATGTAGTGTTATCAAGATCTTCACTTTAGTCCTACTTGTGATGCCTTTTACTGATAGGGAGGTTATTTTAGATACTCAAGGGAAAAAGAAACCCAGTAAAACAGAAACTATCACATCTAGCCAAGTTAGAAAGGTTTTTCACATGAACTCAGTGATGGATCATGAGGAACAGACTATTTAAATTCAGAAAAACTCATCTGAAGATAAGTCATCAGGTGAAAAACAGTTTTGGTCACAGCAGTTAATGATTACCTTGGAGGCATAGATGAGTTCTGATATATATTGGTGAAAGGTATATTCAAACCAATGAAACTATGTGGATCACTGAAATATTAAAGTTTAATTGACATTAATTCTCCCATTATTCAGAAAGTCTGCAAAAGCAGAGGGAAGGGAACCATATGAAGAAAACTGTTATAAATCTAGATACATTGTGCTTTCATGTGTTTATAAATCTGGCCCATGCAATTCTACAAAAAAGAGGAAAGCCAAACTCACACATTAGTAAAAGGTAGAAATCTGTCCTTAATTCTCGCATGAATCTTAGACAAAGCCCATTTCTATTTTTAAATATCATTGTGCTCTCAGCATCCTCTTCATTAACTTTTCATTTTACATAATGTTTTCTACTATTAATTCTATTCTGTTAGCAGCATTCTCCAATTAATTCTATAGTGTTTTCTATCTTGGTGGCTCCCCCCTTTTCCTTATTCATAAAGATGGCATCTCTGGGTAAGCAGTGACAAGCATAGAAATACTGACAGATGACAGTAATTTATAACACAGACATGGAATATAAATGCCATCCCCATTGCTAGCAGGTTGCCAGCAGAAGGCCTTCTTCCTGTTTCATAACATTATCACAGCTTGGAATTCAGATATTGAAGGAAGAAATGATGCATTGATCCTGACAATCACACTTAATTCTGGATAATACTTGAGACACATTAGGTCTGACATTATAATATAAAGGTATTTTGAGTGGTCACACTTCCTAAGATTTTCATGGAACTTCTGCCATCTAAAAATGATCTATTTGCTCAGTGAGAATGGTTAACTTTTTTAAAATTAGGTTATTAGCAATAAGAATGATTCACTAAAATAATTGTTTTCCTTTTAAAATATGGTTTGTCTGGTTCACCATGGCTCATTGTCAGGCCCAAGTTGTGTGCCTGGAAACTGGATGCATATATTTGGTGAACCAGGTGGATGGTATTTTTATAGTCTTGAACTGAGTTTTCTTTGTCACCACATGGACTTTAAACGAGGGAACTAATAAGCTGCAAACATTCATGGACAAATGCCAACACATTCTAAAACTTGACACCCAAAATATCTAAACCTCTCAAGTCTATCCAACAATCCTAAAAATCAACTGTTTTATGAAATGTCCATAGTGTCCTGCTTGCACATAAAGAGTAAGCTTAAGAAAAGAGCATCTTTTGAATGTTTGAACATGTGGGTTTTACTATTTCAGTACCTGAGTTTATAACTCAGGTTAGAAATAATCACCATACATGGATAGAAGTAAAGTTTTCCAGATTCTTTTGGGAACATAAATGATTTCATTTGAAAGTAAAATTTAAATATATTTTTGACTTGACTTTTTTCTGATGCCTAACCTTTGTGGTAATACTCAAAGTGTGAAGTCAAAACAAAGAGAATTACTCTAATATTTGTACAAAAGGGCCTACATCTGTATAATCCTGGTTGTCCCATTTAAACTAAGACATCATGCTTTTGGATTTCTCAAAAATGCCCTTGTTGATTTTAGCAATCAACCAAGCTCATATCTCTTTCTTCCTGTGGAGAATCAAGAGAGGATAAGTATGCCATTCATTTCTTCAACACATAATAAGCTCTAGTTCTATACAAAACAAGTTGACAACATATTTCATGGTCAGATTTCTATGCTGCTTTGAAATGAAACCCACTCCACTGACTCTTTATTTGAATTTATTAGCCATCTTCCCACTTAGCTGCCTTAAGACTTCTGGCTTAATTTATTTTGAAAATGCCAATATTTGCCATTCTTCCAATAATATATTAATTCATTGATCACTGAGCAAAGATCAAACACATTAGTACCAATATTCAAAGGTTATAGACAGTCTAAAATGTTATGATTTATGGTATCTTTTGCCTCTCTTTCTGCCATTCTACCACTGTTAATGCAGAAATGGAAGGGAGTCACACCAGGTTGAGGGCCAGTTTGTAATTTCCATAGCTAAAGAGTTGAATACCCAGTGTCCAATCTATGCCTATTATACTTAGGTTAGTCCTTGGACAGTCAGTCATTCAACAAGTATTTATTTATTTTTTTTAATTTATTTATTTAACATATTTGGTTTTCAGCATTGATTTTCACAACAGTTTGAATTACAAATTTTCTCCCCATTTCTACCCTCCCCCCCACTCCAAGATGGCATATATTCTGGTTGCCCTGTTCCCCAGTCAGCCCTCCCCTCTATCACCCCCCTCCCCTCTCATCCCCTTTTCCCTTCCTTTCTTGTAGGGCAAGATAAATTTCTACGCCCCATTGCCTGTGTATCTTATTTTTTAGTTGCATGCAAAAACTTTTTTTTTTGTTTTTGAACATCTGTTTTTAAAACTTTGAATTCCAAATTCCATCCCCTCTTCCCTTCCCACCCACCTTCCCTAAGAAGTCGAGCACTTCAACCTAGGCACGCATGTATCATTATGTATAACCCTTCCACAATACTCATGTTGTGAAAGGCTAACTACATTTTGCTCCTTCCCAACCCATCCCGCTTTATTGAATTTTCTCCCTTGACCCTGTCCCCTTTCCAAAGTGTTTGTTTTGATTACCTCCACCCCCATCTGCCCTCCCCTCCATCATCGCCCCCCTTTTATTTTTTTTTATCTTCCTCCCTCTTCTTTCCTGTGGGGTAAGATACCCAACTGAGTAAGTATGGTATTCCCTCCTCAGGCCGAATCTGATGAGAGCCAGGTTCACTCATTCCCCCCTCACCTGCCCTCTCCCCTCCTCCCACAGAACTGCTTCCTCTTGCCACCTTTATGCAAGATAATCCACCCCATTCTATCTCTCCCTATCTCCCTCTCTCAGTATGTTGCTCTCTCATCCCTTAATTTCATTTTATTTCTTTTACATATCTTCCCTTCATCTTCAACTCACCCCGTGTCTGTTCTCTCTCTTTTAAATATATATATATATATATATATATATATATATATATATATATATATATATATAATAACACATATATATACCTACATACACATGCATACATATACACATAGATACATACATACATACACATTCACTTATATATATACATAAACATATATATATGCGTATTCCTTTCAACTACCCTAATACTGAGGTCTCATGAATCATACACATCATCTTTCCATGTAGGAATGTAAACAAAACAGTTCAACTTTAGTAAGTCCCTTGCAATTTCCGTTTTTTGATTATCTTTTCATGCTTCTCTTGATTCTTGTGTTTGAAAGTCAAATTTTCTATTCAGTTCTGGTCTTTTCACTGAGAAAGCTTGAAAGTCCTCTATTTTATTGAAAATCCATATTTTGCCTTGGAACATGATACTCAGTTTTTCTGGGTAGGTGATTCTAGGTTTTAATCCTAGCTCCACTGACCTCCGGAATATCGCATTCCAAGCCCTTCAGTCTCTTAATGTAGAAGCTGCCAGATCTTGGGTTATTCTGATTGGGTTTCCACAATACTCAAATTGTTTCTTTCTGGCTGCTTGCAGTATTTTCTCCTTGATCTGGGAGTTCTGGAATTTGGTGACAATATTCCTAGGAGATTTCTTTTTGGGAACTATTTGAGGGGGTGATCGATGGATTCTTTCAATTTCTATTTTGCCCTGCAGCTCTAGAATATCAGGGCAGTTCTCCTTGATAATTTCTTGAAAGATGGTATCTAGGCTCTTTTTTTGATCATGGCTTTCAGGTAGTCCAATAATTTTTAAATTCTCTCTCCTGGATCTATTTTCCAGGTCAGTGGTTTTTCCAAGGAGATATTTCACATTGTCTTCCATTTTTTCATTCCTTTGGTTCTGTTTTATAATATCCTGATTTCTCATAAAGTCACTAGCTTCCACTTGCTCCAATCTAATTTTTAAAGTAGTATTTTCTTCAGTGGTCTTTTGGACCTCCTTTTCCATTTGGCTAATTCTGCCTTTCAAGGCATTCTTCTCCTCATTGGCTTTTTGGAGCTCTTTTGCCATTTGAGTTAGTCTGTTTTTTAAGGTGTTGTTTTCTTCAGTGTATTTTTCAGTATTTTTTTGGGTCTCCTTTAGCAAGTCATTGACTTGTTTTTCATGGTTTTCTTGCATCCTTCTCATTTCTCTTCCCAATTTTTCCTCTACTTCTCTAACTTGCTTTTCCAACTCCTTTTTGAGCTCTTCCATGGCCTGGGACCAGTTCCTGTTTTTCTTGGAGGTTTCTGTTGTAGGCTTTTGACTTTATTAATTTCTTCTGTCTGTATGTTTTGGTCTTCTTTGTCACCAAAGAAAGAATGCAAAGTCTGAGACTGAATCTCGGTGCGTTTTCGCTGGCTGGCCATATTCCCAGCCAACTAACTTGACCCTTGAGTTTTTCAGTGGGGTACGACTGCTTGTAGATTACAGAGTTCTATGTTCCATGTTTGGGGGGGAGGTGCCAGCTCTGCCACACCAGTACTGCTCCTTCCCCAACCCCCAACCCGAACTGGGCTTAGATCTTCGGCAGGCTGTGCACCCCTGCTCTGATCCGCCACTTAATTCCTCCCACCAGGTGGGCCTGGAGCTGGAAGTAACAACAGCTGTAGCTGCCCCACCTCCGCTGCCCCCGGGGCTGGAAGTCGAACTGTGAACTCCTTCCACTCCCGCAGCTTTTCCCACTAACCTTCTCTGCAGTCTTTGGTGTTTGTGGGTTGAGAAGTCTCGTAACTGCCGCAGCTCACTGAATCAGGGCGCTAGGGCCCCCTCTGCCCGGCTTCTGGTCTGGATGGTCCACGCCGCTCAGGCTGGGCTCTGCTCTACTCAGTTCCCAGCTCCCAGCTCCCAGCTCCGAGCTCCGTGTGGGATAGACCTCACCCAGAGACCATCCAGGCTGTCCTGGGCTGGAGCCCTACTTCTCTCTGCTGTTTTGTGGGTTCAACCGTTCTATAATTGGTTCAGAGCCATTTTTTATAAGTTTTTGGAGGGTCTCCGTACGGAGCTCACATTATTCCCTGCTTATCAGCCGGCATCTTGGCTCCACCCCTCAACAAGTATTTATTAAGTACTTCTTGTGTGCCTGCCACTGTTGACAGAAACCTCAGACCTGTCAGAGCTTATATTCTCCTGGTATAGCACAGTGCCTGGCACCTAATGAGTGCTTAATAGATATATTTTTTAAATGTATTCATTCATAACCTCCAAGAATTAAGCTTATTCCCATGCTCTGATGACCGAATAGGACTTTTGAAATAGCTTATTCTGTGCAAGGCAATATTTTAACTATTTCTATTTGAACTGTGTGGATGTATGTTTTAGAGCAAGAGTTATTTTCTCTTACAAAAAGTAATATCCAACAAATCCCTTATTGTAGTGACTAATCCATGCCTAAGTATACAATGAAAATCAACTCTCTCTATTTGTGCTTATAAACACACTGGATGTGGGTTCAAGTCAATAACAGTGTACCTGTAGAAATGCAATGTGAACATATAGCCAGCCATACCCTGAGGACTTGGCCTGCAAGTGCACATGCAGGTTGATAAGATTAAGGTTAGGAGGTTGCTACACTTATTTATAAAACCTAGGCATTGAGATGATCATTTCCTTCTAACTCTACCATTTGAGATGTGAATATCATCATGGAAGGTAAAGAACTGGGATGTATCTACTCTTCCATGTTAATTCTAAAGAATGCTTCAGCTGTATACATCTCTCCACCAATATAGACTGTAATCCCTCTACTAATGCAGATTGCAACCCAGCAATCAAATGATTGATAATCTTCAGAGTTGCTGTAGCCAAAAAATCATTATCATAATGATCACCATTATCATCATCACCATCATCATAATCACTGTCACCATCATCACCATCACCATCATCATTAGCACCAGTGGCAGCAGCAGCAACAGCATCCTATAACCAACGTGATGGGGAGTATCTCCAAATTTTGCTAGGTTGGTCCTTGCCAGTTGTAAAAATCTATCTCTGGCCCTTGCTTAAGGTCTTTATAGCATGGTTAGGACCTGCTATAATTTATGCTGCACTGGAACAGTCTTCAAAAACTCAGGGTCACCTCTATAACACTGTGAGGCACCAGGATACAACATTAGTAAATAAATGCACACTTAAGAAGCTCAATATTTTCTACAATGATGGGGCTATTTTTCCTAATGTGACATTGGATTAGGAAATCTGTCTATCACAGAGGAGCACTTATGCAAATGCTGGCATTGGTAATGCAGTTGTTCCCACTATAACCATGTGTTACCACATTACCTACATGGCAGCGATGAAAAGATCAGTACATTTTCATGCTAAGATGAAATGATGCAATGCGTTGTATCATGTCATCAGCAAATGCCGTTTTAATAGTCCTACAAATCATAATGACATCAGAAACCTTAAACAAATCTTCTGGAAATTTAAATGCAACAGATTCTTCCCTGGAGGCTAATGGAAAGATAGAAAGACAGAGAATTTAACAACCATAAAGTTAGCAAAACCTAGAAATTAGAATTTTTCACTAATTTTAAGCTATACACTAATCTCTGTGGCCTATCCAAATGTTCAGAACACAAATCATGGAGTAGTATTCATGGGACTGGTGGATAATACCTTAAAATCCATTTAAAGTAAGTTTTCAAGTATCTGTGCTAACAAGAGAATAAGGAGACAAGTAAATGGCTTCTTTTTCTATATATTACATATGTATATTTCATATGTACATGTATGTACACATATACAGATTGCTTTTGTATACATATACATGTAAAGCAAAATGATTAGAAAATATCAGCATATCGCTCTCTTCCCTGAGCGTAGCAGCAGGAGGAAGGAAAGACCTCTGAGTGGGAGGAAAAGCTATCAGATCATAATATTCCAGGGAAGTGAATTATCCAGAGTTCCATGGCTGATCTATCAATAGTTGTCTTTGTTAGCATTAGTCAAGAGGAAAGAAATGTCACAAATGATATCTTGGTGATAACTTTCTATGATCCATGAAGTGTAAAGTTAGATAAGAAATAGGACGGTGCACAGTTTTGGTAGAAACTGAATCAATCAATGAGTGATAAGAGACAGCAGTGTCATCTGGTAACTCAAGGAGGGAACACCCTGAATCTGATTTTAGGCTGAATGAAGAAGGACTTAGTTTGTAGGACTAAGAATGTAATATTTCTAGTGTAATCTCTCCTGGTAAGACCACAGCTTGAGTCCTGAATTCAGTTCTAAGCACCATATTTTAGGAAAACCACTGACAAATTGGGATGAGTTCAAACAAGAGCACTCAGGATGGAAAAGGGTACCACATGCCATGCTATACAAGGATTTGTTGAAGAAAGTAGGAAATTGAGAGGGACTTGGTAGCTATCTTCAAAGCTCTGTATGACTATCACATGGATAAGGGGTTAGCTTTGTTCTGCATGGCCTCAGAGGGCAGAGCTAGAACTAATGGGTGAAAGTTTTTATGTAGGCAGATCTTAGCTGATATCAAGAAAACCATCCTAACAATTCAAGCTGACCGAATATGGAATGGGATGTCTTGGAAAGTAGTGGATACCCTTTGGCAAATGTCTTTAAGCAGGGATTAGATAAGTTCTGGGAAGATATTACAGGACATATCTGTTTAGGAACCCATTGTACCTTATGGCTTCTGAGGTACCTTCCCTGACCCAAAGATTCAGCAATTTTTTTTGAGTGGATTCTATAAGCCAAGAACATTTCAGATGTTGTGGGGGCAGGAGCAGAGACTACTGGATCTTGAACAGCATACGTTGTAGTAGATGAGGGAAAAAAATTATATACATACACACATATACATATATACACACATACACATACATATATACACATATATGTACGTATGTTTTTATATATACACATACATACATAAATATGATAATTTATAATCAATTAATAAATTGTGTACTCTAAGTGAAATTGAATCCCAAGTGATATAGAGTAGAAAGAACAGTGCTATTAATGAGGTTAAAAATCCAAGGTATTAACGAAAGGTAGGTATCTCTGTAATAATAACAATATGTGTATACAGCCATATCATTTTTAAGGTGTATAAAATATTTTAAACTTAGAAGAGTCCTGAAATCATTCAGCATTTAAAAACTCTCTCCCCTCCTTTTAAAACATTTTTTTAAATGGGCAGAATTGTCCAGTATGCAGCTAGCTATAAATGCTGTGATGATAATAGCAGAAACTTATACAAAGCCCGGAAAAGTAATCTCGGCAAGTTTGTGTTAAGCTGGGCTGGCTGGGAGTTCAATTGTTGAAACCCTGAAGGTGACCACAAACATTATTCCAATAAGTATGTCCCAGTTCTTACTCAGTTTGGGATTTTCAGAACATACAAAAAAAGTATTTATGATGTGTTATATCTACAGATAGGAGCCTGTGGTCATGCTTTAAACTCTTTTGAATGAAGTATTAATTCAGATTTAATAAGGGATTTGTATGTTAAATATCAAGAGATTACTGGAAATATGATTTTGCTGAACAGAAAAGGTAGTAAAAATAGTATATCTCTTCTAATACTATAAAATCCCTACTTAGGTCACTTCACTGATTGATTGTGTTCTAATTTTGTTAAAAAAAAATATATATATATATATATATATTTCCTTTTGTGAAGGAAGTATAGAAAAGGCAGTTACAAGTAAGATATCATTCCAAATATCAGTTTGATCCAAAAATCAGTTTCTGATAGTGTTAGCCTCTCGAAGGTCACCTTCCACTTATTCTGCATTTATCTACTTTGTACTGATTTGTAAATGTGGTATCCCCCTTGAGTATGTAAGCTCTTTGTGGTCAGAGATTGTTTTTGCTATTTCTTTGTATTTCCAATACTTAGCGTGGTCCCTAATATGTACTAAGTACTTAATGAATTTTAATTAATAGTTTGATTTGCTTATTTTTAACTCAATCATCTCTTTTGTTAATTTCAAAACAAATATCTCTCCCACTAGGAGTGGATCCCTCATATAGGGGTCTCCCACAAATGCGAAGGCTCTATATATAAAGAATACACTAGTGGACATTTTGACTACTTATTTCTTTAAGTAAAGCACACTTCCCAGAATTAGATACTGTAGTATTGTTTGCTCCAATTTTAAAAAATTAAGTTCTTAAGTCAATTATCTCTATTCATGAAGGACTATCTTCTTCATTCTGGAAACAACATTATAGTTCTATTATCATTTAATTAAAAAAAAATTCCAAAGTCTAATGCAAGAAGCCTCTTGGCTAATTGATTTTCTTGTTTGACCGACTCACAGAAGTCAGAGAATGTATAATTTATTCTTAATATTTCATTCTTGAAATCCTCCCAACTTTTAAAAATCCCTTAAAAAATCTCTAGAGGGTTAATTACCCAAAGATTAATGGGTGATCACATTAACCCAGACTATCATTATTTAAGAAAAAAATTCTACCTCCAAAATTTCTGCTTTTTCTTCATTAAAAAGGATATAGTTACAATAATGAGCCCTAAATTGTGTGTGATTAAGGGGTTGGGTGCTACATAGAACAGGAGATTAAAACATCTCAACCTCATTGACTATGTTCTTATTAATGGATTCAGCAAAACAAAGATATTTGATGTCAGAGTTATAGCTCTCTGAGATTAACAGAAAGGTGTGCTAGATTCTCAGAGACAGCCATAAGGAAGACAAAGCTATTGCTCTGTTTCTTTAGAGTGCTAATAGAAAACTAAAAGCAGAATACTTTTTAAGAAAAGGAAATTGTCCAGTTCACTCGTTCCCCTTAAAAGACACTACGTAGAACTTAAAAGCCAGGATAGCATGATGGGAAGAGCTGTGGATCTCAAGTGAGGCTTCACAACACACTGCACAGGTTCAAAGGACTTCAGAGACCAACTAATCCAATCCTTTCTTAAACCTCCACAACATATTTAATGAATAGTCCTCCCCGAGCACGTGAAGACTTCCTCCTATGGAATAGGAAGATGAAAACAATTTGTCCCAATAGCCATGAAGGTGGCTGAAGTGGGGGCTGTGGAGCACTTACAGAGCTTGGCCAGACATTGAAGATGCCACGGTCATCCACTGCATCCCGGGCAATCACTAGTTATCTTGACTTTTGTCTTGCCCTTGGAATTCAATGACTTGGGAAGAGAGAGTGAGGCTGACAACTGTGTGTAACTCTGTCTCTTTTAAATCCAATTCATGTTCAAGTCAAGATATCACCTGTGATGTCATTGTTTCACTTTGAAAATTAAAGAGGAACAATAGTGAGTCATGTGTTGCCTAAAGATCTCCAGGGGTCAAGAACCCCCAAGAATGTCTAGGAAGCTCCTTCCACTTTTGGATATTCTAAATTCTTGAAGTTACACTTTACAACTTCCGCTTATGGTTCACAGTTCAAATCTTGTCACAATCACCTATGTGACCTTAGGCAAATCATTTTTTTTCATTCTAGGCTTTCCTCTTTACAATGAGGGAATTGCATTAGGAAATATCTACATTTCCTTCTGGCTTTGAATCTATGTTCTTATTTGCGAGGCATATGCCTATTGTCTTAAAGAAGGAAGGAAGTTAGGAAATGTCTGAGAATGGATTTGAACTTAGGTCTTGCTGACTCCAGGCCCAAAGTTCTACCCTCCATGCCACCTAGTTGCCTCTCATATAAATTCTGACCTCCCTGACCTTCTGACACAAATAGATATGTGATATGTTTTTGTCATGGCTAAACATGGATAGGGTTATACTATGACACCAGAAGGATATCTCCAATTCAGCAATACTTTCAGAAAGATAGATTTCTAAAGGGAGTGACTGGAATATCCAATCAAATCCTTCCATGACAATTTCATCTTGTTTATCCAACTGGATAATTCTATTTGATTCTCTGTAGTGGACATAATACCACCACTTAGACATAAAATGTAGTACCTTGCAAAAAGTATTGTCCTAGAGATGACAGACTAAAATATGAGCAGAATGTTGGATGAAATTTGAAACATAATATGGATGATATTGTAGTTGGGTCCCAGGATTATGTTTCTGTTAAGCATTGCACAGCTTAGCAGAATCTTACAAATCATCTGACAAAACCAATAGATTCAGCCTGACACCACAGCCTGGAGGCATGTTCTCTGTCAGAGTAAGAAGTAAGATATAAAAAAAAATGGACGGCATTTTCCCCCCTTCACTTTAACCTATTTGACCCATACTGAACCAAACAGTACTGTCAGATTTGAATTTAAAATTGATTTGTATGGAAGAACATCTTTTTCAACAACATCGAATTATTTTCAATGGTACCCATGTCTAGAATCCAAGCAGTGAATATAGAAATCTTGAGTCAGGGCTCTCATGTATTCTAAGCTGCCCTTGCCCATGATGCATGACCTTGCAGGGGGAAAAAAAAGACTTGACTGCTGCCATTAAAAGTTTAGGACAAAGAAAAGGGAAACAAACGACTTGTGGTATGTGAATGAAATATAATACTATGGCATTATAAGAAATTACAAATATTAGGAAATCAGAAAACGTGAGAAGGCAGAAGGCGTTAATGCCACAGAGTAAAGAAAGTGGAATCTGAGGAACAATCTCTATGATGACTGAGGATGTCAATGAAAATGACAGCTAAACTACCTGAGCTCGTATTACATGCAATGTCCAATGATGATCCAGAGCAGAGGTTCTGAACTTTTTTTGGTGCTATGGACCCCTTTGGCATTCTGGGGAGTCCCCTTTTCAGAATGTTTTAAAATGCATAAAATAAAATTCCTGGGATTGCAAAGGAAAATAAGTATATTGAAATGAAGTTATACACACACATACATATACACACGATATTTATAGCATGTATATGTATGTATAATATATATATATATATGTGTGTGGTGCACATATGTTTGTATGCATGTATATATAAAATGTGTGTATATGTATATGCGTATACACAGAGATATAGACATATGTACATGCATATATATGGATGCATACACATAGATATTTTACATAGATACACTTACATATGTAAATATGTGCACGTGCATGTATACAATACATGTATGTACATACAATACGTACATATATGTGCATACACATAGGTGTATACATATATACACACGTGCACATACATGCATGTTTATACACACATCTTAACCCACATTCATGGACCCCAGGTTAAGAACCCTTCATTTAAAGTGGAAGCATCAAACATGCATCCCACAGGCCACATGTGGCCCACAGCTCCTTTGCTGGAGGCCAAACTAGATAAACATGTAATTGGAAAATATGTAAGCAACCATTAAAAAAAGTTGAAGAAGACAACTATTGGATTAATCATTTATGAAGAGGGATAGACAAGGATGAGAAGTGCAAGGGCTGCAATCTGCATGAGTGGAAAAAAAAACAATACCAAAAAAAGAATCAGTCTACCAACATGTCAAACTATATGCAGAGTACTTGGAGCTAGGAGCTGCCAAGGTAAATAAGTCTTTCAGAGGTCTACCACATAGTGCAATCTGTCTCCCAACTACACCACTCCTTTTTTGCCAAAGGTTGTCCAGCAAACGTTGGTATCTGTTTGCTTTGGATTTGCTGAAGTAAAATTCTCCTTCTCCTTTGATGACCTCTGCAACTAATTGGTGACCAAATCTTATGTCTTCCCTCCTTTTCTTATGTTCCCTAATATTCCCTGGCCCCAAGGCACATACATATCTAATCAGTTACCAAATCCTATATACCCTTCCTCTGCAAAGTCTTTCAAATCTATGTTCTTCTTTCTTATCTGATTATCATCCTAGTTCAGACTCTTATTGTCTCTTAACTGCGATCTTGTGCTGTCTCTATATTCTTACCCCACTTTTCATCCTTGACATACACAAGATTAATCTTCCTACTCTAATCATGTCTTTCACCCTGTTCAAAAACCATTAGCAGTTCCCTATTACCAACCCAGGAAAGTTCAAAATACTTAAGAATGGAATTCAGGGCCCTTCACAATCTAGCTCCCATTTACCTTTCTACCCAGTTATTTCATGACCTTCCTGTATAAACCCAACATCCCAAGCAGTCTGAATTTTCCAACGTTCCCTAGACAGGCATTCATGCTTTCCCCTTCTGCATGCTTAACATTTACAGTTTCCTCTTCCTTGAATCTGCTCCCCCAAAATAGCTGCTTATCCAAATCCTTCCCAAGCCAACTGTCATCTCCTCTGTGACGCCTGGATGAGTTCAGCTGGAAGTTACTTCCTAATCTTTCATTTTCATGCCACATCCTTAATACGCCATAAATGCATGGACCATGAACTATAGCTTTTGTTCATGTCTTCTGTCCTCCTTGTAGACTTTAAGCTTCCTGATGGCAGAGACCATAATAATAATGATAATGATAATGATAATAATAATAATAATAATAATAATAATGCTGATGATAATTCAAGATTGGGTTGAAGGCTTACCTGAACACTATTGGCTGTTTGACTCTGGACAAGTCTCTTATATTTTCTGACCCTCAGTTTCCTCTTTGGTAAAATGACAGGTTTTTCAATCATAGTATATTTTTAAGCTCGTGAAATGTCCTCCTAACAATTACCTTTGTAAGTAGGTGGAGTGAATATTCTTACTTTCGTATTACAGATTAGGAAACTTCTGCTGTAGGATCATAGACCTAGGATTGATAGGGTCCTAGTTGACCCTCTCATTCAACAAAGGAGGGAATAGAGTATGAGAGAGATTAAATGGCTTGTACAGGGACACAGAGCTAGTAAACGTAGCAGGCAGGGTTTGAAACTAGGTTTTCCTGAATCTACTAGACCTGGGGTGGAAAACCTGTGGCCTGTAGGACCACATGTAGCCTTGAGGCTGCAGGTTCCCCACCCCTACACTAGGTAATAAGGCTTCTTAGTTATTCGTGGTCACACTGCTAGAAAATTTGAGAGCTCAAATTCCAACCCCCCAGCCCCTTAACTCTACCTCAATTCCAGTCATCGAAGTGCCACTCCACTGAACCTACGAGTGCCTTTCCCAATAGTAAGAAAGTTCTCAATGAACATTTGTTGAATGGTCAGTCAGTTGTTTTGTTCAGTGCTTTTTCAGTACTGTCTGACTCCTTGTGACCCTATTTGGGGTTTTCTCAGCAAAGATACTGGAGTGGTTTGCCATTTCCTCCTCCAGCTCATTTTATAGATGAGGAAACTGAGGCAAATAGGGTGAAGTGACTTGCCCAGGGTCTCACAGCTAATAAGTATGTGAGGTGAGATTTGAACTCAGGAATATGAGTCTGACTCCAGGTCCCACTCTCTATCCACTGCACTACCTAGCTGCCTAAGCTTTTATTAGGTGTCCACTATGTGCAAAAACAGGCAAAAGATAGTCTGTGCCCTCAAGGAGCTCATAATCAATTAAGGGAGACAACAAGCAGAACATGTGCAAACAAACTATGTATAGGATAAACAAAAGGAAGGCCCTGGTTTTAAGAGGGGTTAGAAAAGGCTTATTGATTAGTGGATTCAATTATTCACCATCCAAGGGGTAAAAGGAAGGCAATTTCCATGGAAATTTTAGGTACAGTGTAGTCTGGATAACCTCTGAGGTCCCTTCCAACTTCTGGGATTCTGTTAAGATAACGCCCTGCTCCCTCAATTCCCCAGGTGAGATAACCTGTTGGTAAGTCATTTCAAAGATCTGGACACACAAGCTGAGGCAAAATCTGATCACTCAGCCTCCCAAGAGGATCCTGGAATGCAAAAGTTCTGTCTAATTCATTAACCTTCAGGACAGAGTGGAGATACTCTCATTCACTTCCCTCCTTCTGTCTCCTGCTTTTTGCCTGATGACTCACCTTTTAATTTTTTTTTCTTGGTACTTTGCCTGATTAATAATAGCCAAGTTAAGGTTTTATCTTTCTGGACACATTTCAAGGTCTCACTGTTATTTATAAATTGTTATTCGGGTCCTAGTCAGGTGTATATATTTTTTTCTTTGGTCATTTTTGTTTTTGTTGTTGGTGGATTAGGGGACATACTGGAAGGTAGTGTTGGGGGTTACTGGAAGCTTAGTACACAAAAGGCCAGGCTCATGCTCACTCCACAAGCTCAAAGGTTCCAACCTTTCCTTTGAAGCTTAAATGACTCAGTTAAGAAGGGACCAATCTATCCCTTACTTGACTTTGGCCTATTGTCCCAAAATATTCCAAGCACTTTCCAATTGGTACAACCTACTGTGTCCAGAGACAGGAAAACTGGAACCTGTGAGGACAGAATGGCTGATGTGGTCATCTACTGGTCCTTTGTATCTTTGCATAAAACCTTACCTAAAACTATAGGAGCAAAGATGAAATTTCTGCTCCTCTCACATAGCTATGGACCTTTCAAACTGGCAAGCCAGCACAGATTTGCTCAAGATACCTTCCGTGGCTAAAATGGAATCCCCTCTATTCTCCTATCTCTGTCTGTGGGAAACCTTCCCTTGAGAAACTCAAGGAGCCATATCATCCATACATCATAGAGTGTATCTAGAGAGGTAGTATATGTTTGTTGCATGAATAAGAAAATAAATGAATGGGTGAGGCATTTGGAAGAGCTGTAATAGCTCAGAATTCTAATACATTTATAATTTACTACTTCAATATCATAATAATTTATATAGTTGTATAACATTTTCATGAATACTGTTCTATTTCAGATCAACATGTCTTTTATGGAGCTCCTACTTAATTAAGCTCCTACTCCTACCCAGCACTGTGTTAGGTACTGGGGATGATAAAATATTTAAGTGAGAAACAGGTTCTTCTTTCCTAAAATTTGGAGATTCAAAAGCATAGTGATATAGTAAAAAAGGCATTGCTCTTAAAGCCAGAAAGATTTGGGTTCAAAAATTACTTTGAACATTATTAGCTGTGTGATTCTGTGCCTCAGTTTCCTCTTCTGGAAAATGAGACCTAGGAATCAATGGCCTCTAAGTGCTCTTCTGGATCTAAACCTGTGATTCTATGATCCTATTATCTTGGGATTAGTAGGAGGAATAAGCTTTATACTCAAATAATTTTAATATACAATAGTCCATGGTAAGTGAATCAGAGCAAAGAGAAATAAAGTTTTATGTGAAATCCAAAGGGAAAAGTCATTTCCTACTAAAGACCAGAAAGACTTCCTGGCATGTGAGTTAGGTTTTAAATAATAATTAGGGACTCAACAGACAAAAGAAGACAGGGAGAAGATTTCAGGCATAGGCAACAGTAGGGGCACCAAGGTGGGCAAACATTGGGCATATTAAAGAGTAAGAGAATAATCTAATTGAATAACAATACAGAATATAATGTAAGGATAGAATGGTCAGGTGATTCCAGACTGCAGAAAGCCTTGAAAGGTCAGCAAAGGAACTTGAAATAACTCTAAGGGAAGAAAGAGGGTTGTTGAAGATTTATGAGCAGAAGGAAATGAGCAGTTCTATTCATAAGGAAGATAAATCTGGCATCGGCATGAAGGATGCATTGGAAGGAGGAGAGAGAGGTCAGGAGACCTTTAGGGAGAGTAGCAATGGTTTTGTACACTTGACGGAGAAGTAGGGGAAACAAGGGGGAGGGAAGAGATTTGGGAGATGTCATAGAGGTAAAAATCTGCAAGGATCAGTAACTGCCTCAATAAAATAGGTGAGGGAGATGGGAGTGTTGAAGAGAGTTGTCCAGAGCAAAAAAGACTCTGTGGCTTATAGAACTCATGACAGAAAAAGTGAAACTGGAAAGAAGAGAAGCTTTAGGAGTAAAGAAGAAGAGCTCAATATTGAACATGTTGGGTTTGAGGTCAAGGTGGGACATCCCAATGAAGTGCCATTGGGCACTGGGAGCTCAGAAGCCAGGTCCAGCCTGAGTCATTTGTGGAGAGATGTTGAAGCTTCAGGGTTGAATGAGCCTCCCATCTACGCTATGAGGTAAATGGAGCAGATAGATATTGTGATGCCCCTTTCATAAAACGGGAAACCCAGAGAGGGTCTGTGATTTACCCAACCTAACCCAGCTGGCCAGCTCTTCCAACTTGAGTTTTAGTAGGTACCATATGTTTCCTGACTCCAGGGCTGGGGCTCTACTCACTGCACCACCTAGCCTCCCCCCTCTTTTTTGAGGGGGAAAGGCAGAACAATTGGGGTTAAGTGGCTTGCCCAAGGTCACACAGCTAGTAACTGTGTCAAGTGTCTGAGGCCAGATTTCAACACAGGTCCTCCTGTCTCCAGGGTACCATATGTTTCAAGAGTGTTCTGAAAGAGTTAGAATCAAAGAATCCCAGATTTAGAGCTAGATAGGACCTTGGAGGCCATTAAGTCCAGCCCCTTATTTTACAGTTGTGGCCAAGTGACTTGGGTAGGATGGTAAAGTTGGATTTGAACTCAGGTCATCCCACTTTCAAGTCCAGCTTGGAAGTCCAACTGCCCACTGCATCACTAAATGGCTTAATAATGATAATGACGACGGATGACATTTGTGTATCACTTAAGGTTGGTAAAGTCCTTTCCATACACTCCTTCGTTTGACCTTTCAATTCATTCCTACAAGGAATCACTGAGTTTCAGAGAGGGAAGGGACCTCAGAGGCCATCTTGTTCAACCCATAGGCATAGACCAAAGGTAGTGCGGATATTATCATCCCTCTTTTTACAGATGAAGAAACCAAGGCTCAGAAAGATCAAGTGTTAAAGGGAGGCAGTGGGGTATAGTGGTAAAGGCACAGGATCTGGAGACCTAAGTTCAAATCTGACTCTCTTCACCTCCCTAGAACTCCATTTCCTCATGTGTAAAATGACCTCTGAGTTCCTTTCCAACTCTCGATCTGTTACTCCACAACTAACCAATGGTCACACAGTTTGTAAGTGTCAAGCGAAGTTTTAACTCGGGCCATGCTAACAAAAACGAAGATGCGGGTCAGGTTCTGAAAGTATTTGGCTCATTGGAGTGTCTTTAACCGCAAGAAATCAAGGTGACAGAAAATATATACATATATGATTATATAGTATATCATAATATAAAAATATATATGATGAAAAATGTTAAAATATTTTAAAATAAATATATATTACATAGAAATTACATATCATTTATGATATAGTTTATATCATATGATATATGAATTATATATTAAATGTGATATTCTTTGTCATATATTCAATATAAATTATATGTCAAATATGACATGCTTTATATCATACATAATATATAAATTATATTGTGTGATATACTTTATATAGTATGACATATAAATTATATATCACATATGACATTCTTTGCCACATATTCTATATAAATTACATATTATATATGATATACTTTGTATCATATATAGTATCATATCATGTGTTACAATTTACAAGTATGATATATAGATTATATTATGTGATATACTTTATATACTATGATATATAAATTATATATCACATATGACATTCTTTGCCATGTATGCTATATAAATTACATATTATATGTGATATACTTTGTACCATATATAGTATACATAAGTCATATCATGTGATACACTTTACAAGTATGATATATAGATTATATATCATATGTGGACATGCTTTGTAATATATGTTATATATTATGTTATATATAATATATGTTATATATAATATATATGTTATATATTACAATATATATTACATGTTATATATGACATACTTTGTATCATATATCATATATAAATTATGCCATGTGGTATATGGTATATAGATTATTTTAATATATACATATATCTATATGCCTATATCTCTCTATATTCATACATACATACCATATGCAAACATTTGTGTTCATTTATATATACAGTTTCTCCCTCCAGTAGAAAACATAAGCTGCTCGAGGATGTAGGAAGTCTTCATTTTTTTTTATCTCCAACACCTAACACATAGTATATGTTTAATAAGTACTTGTTGAAATGAACTGGTTTGAATTTAATTGAAATGGAGAATCCCAAGTTCTCAGCTATTATATGATCTAAGATTTTCACTTGTGATTCATATTTCAGTGGCTGCAAAACCTACTTAGGTTTGATTTCACTTTATTTTTTTTCAGATTCATGCATATTAAATTTGAAATAGAATTATATTTATAAATTATATTTAATTTGAATTTTTGATTTTCACATTTCACCAGCAGCGTGGCTTAAATAATCTGCAGTTCTCTACCACTCCCCCTCATGCAAAAAATAATCCTAGAATGAAATGCTGAATTTACCTTAATAACTAGAAGCTTTGATGTTTTCTCTGTGTGCCATTGAAAAATACTTATTTCAAGTAATGAGAAAAGAGTTTTACCTTTCTTTCAAGGTGCTGCTCTCAGACATTGATTCCTTCCCATTTTCTTACAATCTTAAATTTGTACAACTTACCTGGTTATATAGCCAATAAAACATTTCAGAAAACCCCTGTTCCACTTTGGCACAGTCAACGTCTGCAACTACACGTATTTTCCCCTATTGCTTTATGTTATTCAGGCTGCTTTCCGTAGACAGTTCTGCAAGTAGATTATGCAATATAAGTAGAGGTTGATTCTAGTAAGTCTGCAGCCCTACAGGCATTTGCAGGAAGAGCTGTGCTTTCAGGGATTGAAACTTTAGCCATTGGTGCATGCTACTCTTGTCTGAGCTCTGAGATAGCTTCGTTATTTCTCCCCAGAGAATTCAATGGATTTGGTTCAAGCACCATTGAACGTGATGCTGTATTAATTGCCCTGGAGGGTAGCGAGGCCTTTGAACTGTGGCTGTGAGTGATATTTTGCTGTAAGACATGTGTCAGCACTTGGCTGGTTAACTCTGGGGCTGGGTTGTACAGCATGCTGGGACCAAGGATCTGGAAAACTACTTTGCATCCTAATCTGACATCTGTTTTCCATCATGCTGTGAGATTGACTGGCCATTCTATCAGAGAAGCGTCACTTTGGAATAGTCAGAGCCTAAGTAAAAATATTGTACTGTCAAAGAATATTAAGAATTTTCCATCATCTTGTAGAGTTCCCAAAACCAGCTGGCATACATAGGTGAGCGGGTGATGCAGTGGATTAATTCCCTGACCTTTTACCTTGAGAAGAACTGTCTGAGCATAAGCAATGTGTCAGTATTAGGATACTGAAATCTAAATTGAAATTTATTCTCTGCCTTTCAATGAAGATAAAACTCCATTTTTCATAGTTTAAATGGTGAACCCTTTGGGTAGCGATCATGACTAGTTCTGGAAGTCATATGGCATCTGTATCACTTTGAGTTCTTAATAAAAAAGAATGATTATTCCTGATATATAAGTATCCCTTTTCTTCCAGTGAAAAATAAGTATGTACTTCTCCCAGCGTTCTTCATGGACATTGGGTAGATGACAACCATTGCAATCTCCATCATTACAAATAGGGAATCTAAAGTATGAGGGAGGGGAAGGTGATGGGCATGCAAGATGGAGGGAGAGGTAGGTATCATGACAATCATAGTCACATACTAGAGCAGAGTAGAGCTTTGTAGTGACAATTCCAGATTCTTGACTATCAGTCAAATGATCTTTCCTTTGGATTTTTCTATCTCACTATCAACAGAAACCCCTAGCTCTGTCCCTAGATTCCTGCTTACCAAAGATGGTATATAGCTAGTAAATGCAGCCAAGGATGACATAATGCACATTTGAAATTTTTTTGAAAAGCAATTTTATTTTTATAGCACTTCAAGGGTTTCATAATGTCTTCTTTTTTGAAAACAAATATTTTATTTTTAATTAATGGAATAAAACAAGCATTTACATAATGTAGTACAATTTTAAAAAGATGATCACACATGAAACTGCAAATCTATTGTGTACAATTGCTATTCCTTTTAAATGTATAATAAAGTTTAGGTTTAATTGTTCTTTCCTTTTCCCCTTCTCTTGCAACAGAGATGGCTACCCTTAGACACAAATGTGTATAAATATATATGTGTATGTGTGTGTACATATATATATATATAGTTATTCTGTACATACTTCTGTTTATCAGTTCTCTCTCTGCATATGGATAATATCTTCCTTCATATGTCCTTTGTAGTTAATTTGGTCATTTATAATAGTCAAAATGACATATTGACTCAAAATTGTTCTCAAAACAATATTGTTCTTCCTGTATACAATGTTCTCTTGTTTCTGTTCATTTCTTCTCAAAATGTCTTATAAAAATATCTCATTTGGTCACCATCACAACCCCATGAAGTAAGCCCTTCAACTATAATTATATAATTTTACACATGAGGAAATTGAGACTCTTAGATGTTAAATGATTTGCCTCCCCTCCTACAAATGTTTGTGCCTCCCCTTAGTGATTATCTCCAGCTAATCCTATATAGATCTTATTTGTACATATTTATTTGCATATTGTCTCCCTTATTAGATTGTAAGCCTCTTGAAAACAAGGGCTGTTTCTTTAATCTTTCCTTGTATCCCTTGGGTGTATGTAGCATTGAAACTAGCACATAGTAGGTGCTTAATAAATTCTTGTTGCTCATGGCCACATGACTAATACATTTATATGTGCATGTGTATATGTGTATATCACATAAATGTGTGTGTGTGTATATATGTATTATACATCTATATAGGCATATGTAAAAGAATATAAATGAATAAATAAAGTAGTCATTAAATACCTACCATAGGCAAAGCACTATGATAAATACTGGAGATACAAATAGAAAAGGAACACAGTCCCTATTTTCAAAGAGCTCATATTCCAATGGAAGAAACCACATATATGGAAGGTTTCAGCTGCAAGTCAGATGGAAAGGTCCCATGGTCCTCAGAGTGCAAAAGAAAGCAGATGTTAATGTCTCTTCCTTAATGTCATTCCCACTGATAAAATCATATCAATTTCTGTTATTGAACCATTTGATACTGGGCTAGAAGCACTGTTATTCCAGAGTCTCTTGGGATCAGAGTCGTAGACTGTCTCCCTCGCAGAATAAGAGAGTGATGGTGATCAAGATGGTGATGGTGGTTTAATCCCTCTAGTGCACACTGCCTCCTCTCTCTCCCTCAATATCCTTGTTGCTGTCTCCCCTATGAATGAGGACTTGTTGGTAGTGAATAGGGGATGACTGGTTCATTCTGCACAGAAGCCACTTCTCCAGATGTAATGGCTATAAAGATTGGGCTGAAAGTAGGACACTTGGTTTGAGGTGTTCCTGTATTAATTCCTACCTCTTTCTCTCAAAGATAGTCACAGTGGGCTGGCAGATATTGCTGAAGGCAAGTCCCTTCGCCACAATGGTTTTTTCCCTATACTAATGGCTGTGGGAGCTGAGCTTGAAGTATGCCCTATTGCCTGGGAATACCCTTATTGACAAAGCTATCTAGATCAGGGACCTGAATTATCCCCATCAGGATGTAAAAGTTAATAGCAGTAAAGGTAGTAGTAGTGGGTTGACCTGCCCAACTCACAGTATATGCATGTGTGTGTATGTTTACATGTGCATGTATATATGTGTACGTGTATATGTGCACATATGTGTATGTGTGTATACACACACATATATGTATATATACATGCATGCATATATACACTTGTATGTATGTATATGTATATGTATGAATAATCAATTCTCCCTATAATTTATAATTCCTGGGCATCTCTTTTTTCTTCAAGATCACATAAAGATATAAAAAACTGAGATAAATGAGGCCAGGAAATACATTAATAGCCTATACAATAAAAACTAGACCATTCACTGTAGGAATAGCTAGTTATCTCATTATTATCATGACTTGATTGGGCTTCTGTGAAATGTGATACTTGGAAACCATAGGCAAGGTTTGTATCCTATTTACTTACTTAAGATCTTAGAAAGTGTGGTAATTGGCACAAAATGAAGCATCTGGAGTCAAGAAGACTTAGGTAGGCATCCTGGCTCTGCTGCTTACTATCTGTGTGACTACGGGCAAGTCATTTTGGGCCTAAATTCCTTATCTATAAAATGAAAACATCCAAGTAGACAATCTCTAGGATTCTTTTCAATTTTTCATCTATGTTCCCATGAGCAAATCTATGATCCATGGAAAATCGTCCCTGGATGGGCCCAAAGGAATCATTAATATTTTAGTTAACAGTTGAATGGAGCTAAATGAGCATTTGATTAATTGATTGGAAAAGGCCACTATACCCAATAATGGAAACTAGCTGAGCCAGAGTACTGAAAATGGTCCTCATTTCCCCTATGTAGTTATGTTCAGTTCTGTGTCTATGTAGTTCTAGCAAATCCTAGGTGATTATTCTATCTTCTTGAGTATTCTACATAAGTCATAGCATGTAGTAGGTACTTAATAAATAATAATGATAATAATGACATTATGTGGTATTTTAAAGTCTTAAATGATGTGTAGATGTTAACTAGCTGTTATTAAGTTTTGCAAAGCACTTTGCCTACGTTTTCTCATTTAACCCTCACAATGACCATGGGAGGTGAGTGCTATTATGATCTCCATGTTACAGACAAGGAAATTGAGAAAGGGAAAGCTTGCTTGACTTGCCCAGGGTCACGTAGTTAATAGGTATTTTAGGCTGGATTCAAATTCTAGTCCTCCTGACCTCACCTGACACTCTCTTCACATGGCCACATTGTCGAATGAATAAAAGACCTTAATGACCTGATTTTGACTGTGAAAGATCGTATGGTATGGTTCCCCATGCATGAATACTTAACCAGAAATCTCCTTATGGTTCTTTAAATCTCATAAGCATTTCTTTAATTCAAATATTCAACAATGGATATAGTTCATTCTCCTTCTTCTGTTCCATGCTCCCTCCTTAGCCTTTTTCATTCTATTGGAATCCCAGGATGATTGCATTTATTTAGAAGTTAATGCTAGACTTGGATCACAGAATCATAGAAGTTTAGAATTGGAAGGCACCTCAGAGGTCATGTAGTCTAACTCCTATTCCTAAAACATAAATATCCTCTACATTATTCCTGATAAATGGTCATCTAGCCTCCAACTGAAACCCTTTACGAATGAAAAATTCACTGTCTACAAAGTCAGCTTGTTCAATTTTTGTGTTATTGTCAGAAAGGTAGTTTTTGTTTTTTGTTTGGGGAGGCAGAGCATTTGCCCCTTACATTGACTCAAAAGCCATTGCATCTAATTTCCACCCATTAGTGCTAGCTCTGACCTCTAAGATCAAATTGAATTCTAATTCTTCTTCGATATTACTACTGTCAGAAGAAGTGGATGGGATTTTGAAGGAATATCCACACCTCTGGTGTGAGGGTTTGCTGAGCTCTTTTTGGGGGTGGGAGATCCAACTGGCTGTTTCATCTCTCCAATCCATACATTTTCCCTGCCTGAACCCTATGCCTGGAATCCTCTCCCTCATGAGTTTCCTGGCTGCCTTCAGGTCCAAGCCAAAATATCACTTCTCTAAGAATCTTTTCCTAAGCTCCTTTAGTGCCAGGCTGTTCTCCTGAAATTATCTCCAATTTATCCTACATACATCTTATCTACATGCTGTCTTCCACATTTTTCCCTCTAGAATATGAACTCCTTGTGGGCGGTGACTTTTTCACCTTTCTTTGAATCTTTAGTGTTTAGTAAAGTATCTACACAGGTGTGTCAATAAATGTTTGCTGCCCAACTGGCTGCCCTGGTCACAGAGTCCTTTAAAAAAATTCTTCCGTACTACCTCACCCAAATGATTGTACAATCCTGTCTGGTCGAGCCTGCATCTTTAGCCTTTCCATGCCAAAACCACCATATTAGTCTAGTTCCTCATCCTTTCTCACCTGGACTGTTGATGCAGTCTCTTAATTGTTCTTTCTGCCTTCAAATACCCCTCTTTAGAAGATTTCCTTCAAGCTTCTGCCAAAGTAACTTTCTAATGCACTGATGTTACTAATTCTGCCTAAAAGCTTTCAATAGCTTCCTCTTTTCTAACATATCAAATGCAAATTCCAGATCCTGGCGTTCAGAACTCTTCACATTCTTGTTGCCACCTACCTTTACAAACTTGTTTTGGATGGCTCCACAGAACCATAGCCACCACAACTTGGAAACAAGGAACAAGTATTCCAGGCCCTGTGCTTTCCTTTTAATTTGTGGATTCTGCCAACTACTCCATTTTTGTAACAACAATGTTGTTCGTACCCACTACGTCAGAGCCAAGCTGGTTTGCTCATGGTTTCTAATCTCACACTACGTCTCTCTCTCTCTCTCTCTCTCTCTCATCTCTATGCCTTTTTCCCCCTACCTCAAGTAAACCCCCTTTCCCCCATCATCTTTTTTTTCTAGGAATAGGCTTTGCCTCTTTCAAGTCCCATATCAAGAGTTACTTCTTGACTACCATGAACTCTTTCTTGTTTTCATCAAGATTCCTATCTTCTTAAATCCATCAGGTCACTCTTTGACACCTCCTAAGAACTTTATCATTTTTCCAATCTGTATTATAATGATTTATGAATATTTTTATCTTCTAACAATATGGAAAGCTCATTGAAGGCAAGAAATATCATCTTTTATCCTTTGTATTCCCATAGTCTAGAACAGTGTCTGCATATAGTAGGTGCTTAATACATTTTTAAAATTGAATTGAATTGAAGAAAGCTATCTTATATCTCACCTGCCCCCTTAGTTATCTCTCTAGGTAGGCTAAATATGCCTATCTCTTGCACCATTTATTCCATAGAAATGGTTACATCTTCCTGATTTTCCTGTTTCCTCTGCTGTATACACTCAAGCTACCAATGAGAAATTACAGGATACTCTATCCCAAACAGGAAAAACAGTGGGACTTAGTGGAAAGATCACTGGTATGGCAAGCTACAAACTTAAGTATAATGAGACACTTAGAACTGAATATAATATTCTAAATGTGTTTTAACCTTACATGACTTGATGCTCTACTTCATTTAATGGAACCTAACATCTCATTAATACACACCCCCCTCCACCACCACCTTTGTTTGCCTATCATATCATATTGCTGACTCACAATGAACTCACTCTTTATTTAAAACCTCTGATTCTTTGTATATATCCTCTACAGTGACTTCGTGCAGTTTATTGTTTGATCTAGCTGCAGAACATTAGATTTATTCTAATTAAATTTCATCTTGTTAGATTTTCTTTGTTGTTCCAGCTCACAAAGATCTTCTAGCTTCTAGGATGTAAGTTATACAATGCATGTGGCATCTATTCTAACTTCATATCATATACAAATTTGAAAAGCATACATCTATATGTCCATCTGCATGATGATTAAAACAAAAACAAAAACAAAACCCTGAAGCAAGTATGGCCAAGAAGAGAGTTCTGTGATATTCCATAAGGGACTTTTATTGAAGAAGGTCATTGGTCAATTTGAGTTCAGTTGTTTAAAAAGCTCCAACTCAACCACCAACCTGCCAATATCACTCCACCATGTCCAAAAGGATATGAGGAATGGTCAAATATTTTAATAAAATCCAATGATACTAGGTCTGTGATAACTCTGTCATCTAATTTAGAAATCCTATAAAAAAAAGAAATGAAGTTCATCTGGCATGTCTTATTCTTGATGACTTTATACTGATATGGAGTGACTCCTACTTCTCCTTCAAAGTATGTAAGAGTCATCCCTTGTTTTCTAGTATGTTGCTGGGGCTTAAAAAGGGCTTCACAGAGGAGTTTGATTGGCTTTTAATACAAAGAAAGAGCTATATACATTAACATATTTTACTCATTAGGGGAAAACAGGTGACTTAATGTTAAAAAACCAAAGATTATAAAAAGAAGGTGCAATGGAGAAGGGTGGGGGCAGGATACATAGTTTCAAAGCCATGGCTATGTTGATTTTCAGGCATTAATGGAAGGAAGAAGAACACTGAAGATTCAGCAAAATATATCATCTATCCCCTCAACGTTCAATTTATTCCAAATGATCAAATAATATAATAATTGCACAGTGCTTGGTGCATAGTTGGTACTTAATAAATACTTATTCCTTTTCCCCTTTCTTTCTCATCACTCCTTCCCAATTTGATGCGGTTTTTCAAAGTTAACACCCATAAAATAGAGTAACATGGTGATGTGGAAGAGACACAGGTAGTTTAGAAGATGAAGTGTGGTCTTGTTCAGTTGTATGTGATTGGTTTCCCATCTCTAAAATCACAAGAAGGGAGGAACCAAATGAACTTAGAAGTTTCTAGCATGGAAGATTATAGGATCATGGATTTAGGGTTTAAAGGCATCTTAGAAATCATAAAACCCAACCCTCCCATATTAAAAATGAGGTCAGCAAAGCCCAGAGAGGTTGATTAATTTCTTCAAGGTTGCACTCCTGGTAAATATCTGAGGTGGGGATCAAACCCTAGTCTTTCTGACTCCAAGTCCATCACTTTTCCCAGGATGCCTTTCTACAGCACAATAATTACATGGCAGTTCTAAGGACCTAGAATTGCTTAGGTGAACATTCTCTACTCTTTTTGGTTAAAAAGTCAAACATGATTGGGGGCTTCAGTGATGAAAGAAGCCAGGACAAGTAGGGTAGGGATGCTAGCCAGGAGACAGGGCTACACATCAAACAGACTTTTGTTGTTGTTGTTGTTGCAAGAAAGACAGAGCCCAGAAAACCAGTGGAATTATTTTGAAAGCCACCTATTTAATAAGCCATTCTTGAATTTTGCCTGACAAAGATTCCATACGATATGCAACTGGCTATTATAGTAACTGTTTATATTAGCAGTAAGTTTCTTTAAAAGTGAAACCATCTATTCATTCAATCAACATTGAGCATCTACTTTATGGAAGTATGCACAAATACCATTACCTACATTGCTACAGATGGCAGGATATTCATACAAGATCTCAAATGAGAAAACATATGTAAAGCACTTGACAAATGAAAAATTGCTCTATGAAGCCAAGGATGGTTTTTGTTGCACAAGGAAAAGTAGCAAGCCATAGTGGATAGAGAGCTTGTTCCCTGAGTTCAAGTCCAGCCATAGTTGTATGGCTCTGGACAAGTCAGTCTCTCAGTGACTCAGGCAACTCTCAGTTGACCAGTCTGTATTGGCTTCCTCACTGGAAGTTACCCACTACAATGAATCACAGATCTAGTTTAAAAATTAAATTCAGAAATTAGGAAACAAATACAAGATCGAAAATTGGCAAACTGAAAAAAAATATCTGTTTTGTTGCCAAGAATGTTAGTATCCCTAAATTGTCATTGGATGTTGGCCTTTAACACCTCTGTGTTTTAGTTTCTGGAGCAATAAAATTGCCATAATACTAAGCTTACAAGAAAAAAGAAAGGAAAACAACTGGAAAGCATTTTTTTGCATATAAATTCTTATCAGCAACAAAGAATAAATTCTACTTGACGACTGGGTCATTATGACTCAACCACTTGGTTTCTATTTTAAGCAGAAAGCATGGCTCATTTTGGGAATAAGAGCTTGTATAGAAAAGAAAAATGTGAATCATAGGAAAGACTTCAAACAAATAATTGTACTTTTTACAGATACCTTGCTGTCAAAGACAATAAAGAGTCTGGACAATTTGAGAATCAGAGCCTATCAATGGGTCTTCACTTTGCTGCTTTCAATCGTCTTTTTTGTTTATTTTTACAACAATAGCTACACTTTTGAGTTTTGAAAATTCATGTGTAAGCAGGCATTTTTGAGATATGCTCAGTGTTTCTGAATTAAACCCAATAAAAAGGCTCACATACACAGTTATGGAAAATTCCATATATATTTGAGGAGAACAAATAACTCTTCCAGAACCCCCAAGATCACTGTAATTAGGATATGTGTTTAATGATATAAAATACAAGAAGAGAAAAGAACAATAATGATTTATGCAGAAAAAGACCTACTTCTGGGGACATACATCCTGGTACAGCAAATGCATTTTCTCTCAAAAAAATATGGCTGTGGTAAGCTGGGAGTGGAATTAGGCCATAGATACATTTAAATAGTAAATATGGTGTCAGAGAAGATTGAACTAGACTAGATCAATGACACTTGGGAATGTCTATTTAAAGAATTAGAACCTTAATAGACTTAATCATAGAAAAGGGGCGAGACAAGAGATGTTCAGTTAATTATAAAAATGTGGCCATGCCATGTAATTCCTTTAAGAGTTGCTAAAAAAAGTTCAATGACTGAATTTTTTAAAGTGATAGGCTCCATCTGCAGGTGACCTTTAAAATTCAAATCACTGAATACAGGAAAGACAATTGAATTGGAGCCCAGTTGCAAATAAAATATATAGATGTTATACAGCTAGAGAAAGAGAAACCAGAAGAAGCCATATAAAGATGAGAAAGCAGGAATGCCATCCACAAAGGAGCAAGAACTCTGGGAAGAAAACAGACTGGGCAAACTGGGTGCAAGAAGTACCCTGGCAGATGCTGCATTACTGAAATCTGTGTAGACTAGAGATCGAAAAGTAGCAAACCTGTGTCTTCTTTTTCTACTTGGACTCCCTCTTGGAAGCCTGAAGCCTTTTCTTCTGGGAAAAGTCTGTTGGTCTCTCTTGACTTTTTCATTATAGCAAGTGTTAACCATAAGTCTTTTCTAATTTGTGGGTACTTATCAGAAATGCAGTTGGGAAGAAACAACCAAAGGTGAAACATAGAAGAGGGAGGGAGGGAGAGAGAGACAGAGACAGAGACACACACACACTCAAAGACAGAGACAGAGACAGCGCTAGTTCTGAGGTGTTTTTCGAGAGTTTAAAGTAATACATATATAACTTAGAGACACACACACACACACACACACACACACACACACACACATATATATATATATAGGGAGAGAGAGAGAGAGAGAGAGAGAGAGAGAGAGAGAGAGAGAGAGAGAAAAAGAGGAGAGGAGAAGAAAGGATTGAAGAGGAGAGAGAGCAAGCGAGAGAGAGAGAGAGAGAGAGAGAGAGAGAGCCCTAATCCTGAAGTGTTTTGCAAGAGATCTCTCTCTAGATGGAGACTCAGAGTTTTACATGCATATGTATATAACATATATGTGTGTATAGACACAAACATACACACAGAGGAGAGACAGTTACAGATTCTTTCTTACAACTTCCCAGAGCATACAAAAAAATATTTTTACTAGAGAAAAAATCTAGGCAATGAATTAATAATAGGGTAAGAAATGAGCAAAAAGAGGTGATTAGACAATGCTGCAGACACACAAACAATGCTACTGCTTCAAATATATATTACACACAGAGAGACACATACACATATGTATACATATGTACATATACATATATACACATGCATATATACACAAACACATATACACATACATACGTATGCACACACATAAATACATACATATATAAACGTGTACATTAGGGTATGTATTCTGGCAAATCATTGGGCCAATGCCTAGAGACCATTTGAACCTTCCACACTAAATGGACCTGCCTTTTGCCCAGTGTGAATCTTATATGTACCTATCAATTTGAATGTCGTCTCTTCCACTGGTATAATAAGCTCCTTGAGGACCAAGAGGGCATATTTTTGCTTTTGCCTGTTTTGGTATCCCTAGGTATAAGCATAGAGCCTGGAACATAGTAGGTACTTAACAAATGCTTGCTGATTAAGAGAGAATACTGAATTTAGAGGATGAGTAATAATTCAGTTTGTCCAGAATATAGAGTTTATGAAAGGGAATGCTGTGGAATATGGTGGGGGTCAAGGTGTAGAGGGGACTCAGACATGGCTCATGCATTATTGGTAGACCCATTTTGTCTGTAGAATCAAATAGTGCTTGTGAAAGGGTGGTTCATGGAGGAATGCACTGAACAAAAAGGAATTAGCCATGCTCTGCGAGAAGCCACATCATCTTTAGCTCAGAGATTCTTAACTTAGGATACATTTACTTCTAGTTGTTTAATATATTTTTATAGTTGTACTGCAATAATATTGAATTTCTTTGTAATCCTAGGCATTTATTTTAATGTATTTAAAACCATTATTGTGAGCAGGGGTCCATAGACTTTGCCAGGCTGCCAAGGAGGAGGGTCCTGGACAAGGTTAAGAACCCGTGCTTTATTCAGAAAAGCTTTGTTATCTGCATACAGACACAGAGCGACAGAAAGATAGATGTTGTGAAACTAAGAGATACACTACTATCCTTCAAAAGTAGTCTAAACCACAATTTAAATACACCATTTTGGTGGAGCATTTAGAACTTCATAGGCGGACTGAGTGTAGAGTTTTATACCAGGCCTGACAGTTTAAAAAGAGAATGAAGGAACTTGTCTTTTTCCTTCAGGTGAAAGTGGATGGCTTAAATTATCTGAGGCCTCTCAGCTCTTCACTTTAATTCAGCCATTAAGTAAAGGTAAGCCTTAGGTTATCTCTGTTTACACTAAAATCTGGGGTCAAAATGATTGGACTTTAAATCTGTTCTAATTAGGTCATTACTGATAAAGGGAACAATAGAATCCATTGGCAGCTGCCTGTTGGCATGGATGGGTCCAAATTACTTAGAATGAGTTTAGAGGGCAGTGAAGTAGTACATTAGATAGAGCTCTGGGCTTGGAGTCAAGAAGAACTAAGTTCAAATCTAGCTTCAGAAACTTAACTAGCTATCTGATTCTGGATAAGTCACTTAATCTCTGCGTGACTCAGTTTCCTGAACTGTAAAATGGGTTGTTGTGAGGATCAAATAAGGCAAATTTTTAAAGTGCCTAGTACAGTGCCTGGCATGGAGTAGGAGCTATATAAATGTATACCCTCTTCTTCCTTCATTCGTGGGATAGGAATTAGTCTCATTACTTTTATGCCTGCTTTTGGTGCAGTGGAGAAAACATTGATTAAATTCCAGCTCTACTGCTTACTACACCTGTTTGAGCTTGGTCACTCCGAGCCTCAATTTCCTCAGCTGTGATATAATAAGGGGATTGAACTAGAATGATTTCTGAGTTTAAGATCCCTTGACCAATTTGGTAGCCGTTTATTAGCTGGACTAGATTGCTCATCAACAAGGCATCAAGGCAAGTTGTTGCTATGTAGTTATTTAAGGCACTTTGAAAGGTCTAGCTAGGCATTATCATTATCTGTCTGAATCTTGTTTAGGGAATCTTTTAGTTAGAAAATCTTATAAACTCATTAGTTTTAAAAGAAAAAAATAATGTACCAAAGTCCTCAAATGCCAGATGTCAAACAATCAACTTTCTGCAGTCAGATGTGTACTTTGTTAACCACTTACCGGGACAGCTTATTTGAGGGACACTTAACAAATCAACTATCGAATAAATCCAACAGATGGAATATGAACATTCTAGCTGACTTTGGTTTACAAAGTCATTTTATATTAAGTATGTTTGGCAAATAGTTCTTAGGATCCATGTGCCCTGAGGTGTTTCATGCTGACGTTTAATGTGGATCAAGTTTCATACATTTGTTTAGGAAACTTTAGTAATATTTTGCTTGTTTTTTTTTGTTTGGATGTATAAAAAATATATGAATTCCTCCCCTTACCTATGCCACTACCCAAAAACTCTCTTCTTAATGCCCTATTTTTCTCCTTTTTTTCCTTGGTTTCTAATGAGGAAGTGACCCTTCCCTTTGCTAGGTCAACCTTGTACTCTTGATCTCACCCTTTCTGGGCTCCTTTGAGAACTTCACCCCCTCAATCATTCCATCTTACTCTCACATCTTCAATCTCTCCTTATCACAGGCCATTTTTCTACCCCTGCACATCTGTCCAGATCTTCTCTGTCCTCAAAGGAAGAAAAAAAAATGACCTCATTTGGCTCTCTTATCCCCTCAAGCTATCGTACTGGATCTTTTCTCCTTTTATACCATATTCCAAGCAAGAGACTTTACACTGCTTGCCTGCATTTGTACAGCTTGTACCATCTTCTCAATCCCTCATTATCCAAGTTCTGACACTAGCACTTCATGGGATCTGTTGTCTCCAAGGCTAACAATAATCTTTCTTAGAAACCAAATAGTCGTTTCCCAGACCATCTTCTGCTTGTCCTTTCTGTGGCTTCTAATACTGTTCATTACACTCTTTCTCATAGATAACTCTTTCCTCTTTTGTTTCAGTAACACTAGTCAGGTCAAGAAGCAATATTAAGCACCTACTATGTGCCAGACACTGTGCTAAGTGTTGAAGATACAAAGAAATAGAGATAAAAATAGTCCCTGATAGCAAGGAGTTTACAATCTACTAGGGGAAACAACATGTAAACTACTATGTGCAAGCAAGGTATGTAGGAATAAATTTAAGGTAATCTCAAAGGGAAAATGCTAAGATTAAGAAGGACTGGGAAAAAACACTATTTTTCTTCTTTCTCCTTCCACTCTCCTGACCGTTCCTTTTTAGTGCCCTTTGCTGAATAATCATTCTCTCATTCACTAAGTATACATGTTCCCCATGGTTTTGTACTGGGTCCTCTTTTTGTGTCTCTGTATCATCTCTCTTGTTGGCCCCCAAGGGTTTGGTTATTATTTCAATGCTCTAAATCCAAACATTCTAAATGTAAATTCTAGTTCTGTGTTACCTACTGGCTGATGGACATCTTCATTGTCATTGTCACTGCTAACATTTATTTGGACCTACTATGTGCCAGGTGCTGAACTAAGTGCTTTCCAGTTAATATCTCATTCAATCTTCACAATGACCCTGAGAGGTAGGTGCTATCATTATCCCCATTCTGTAAATGGGGAAGCTGAGGCAAACAGATTTCAGTGACTTGACCAGAGTCACACAGTTAGTTATTAAAATTGATTATGTGAAATAAGAAACCTTCTTAGGCTTATATTTTTTTGAGTGAAGATAATTCATTACCATTAAATCAGGTCAACTAATTCCTCAATAATTAGTGACAAAGGAGTGATTTACAGAGCTCATTTTTATAACAGAAAAGAGGAATGAAAAATAGGAAATTTTTTAATGTAATTCAATTGGACAAGACGGGTCATTTGACTAGTTTATTTCTCCCAGGTTGTCTCAACCAAAATTCATATCGTTGGCAACATTTAGCTGTCAAAGTAAGATTATACCAGAAGTTCTTGCCCTACAGGTGATGCCTTTTGTAACCAGAAAGCTTACTGGGAAAGAGAAACATGTGGTTTGTAGTAGCAGACACCCCACCCCAACCCCCATCTTCCAGCTGCCAACCTTAGAAGATTCCATTACTCAATTTAGACTTAACCCCTAGCTCAAGAAAGAAGGGAGCTTATCCACGAAGACTGGAAAGAGTAACTTAGCCTTTAGTCAGCCCCTCTTTCTCCAGATGCTAAAAAATAGAATTTAGCCTTTAAAAAGAGTCTTATAATCCTCTGACTATTTTATTTCTACAAAGATATATGCTCTACTGTAAATTATCTGCTACTAAATGATAAAGTTTTATCAATCTATCTATTCACTAAATCATAGGTAACCTAGACTTAAGAGAATATCTATGTTAGTCTGGCTTACCTGTTACGGCTAGCTTTTCCTAAAGAAGAGAGCTTAATCCTACAATCAAACTAAAATAAATCAAACAATTACTGCTGATTTTCTTTTCATGGTGCAAAGTTGGATTTGAACTCAGTTCTTTTGGAATTCAGCACCGTACTCTACCCACTGTGCCACCCACCTGACATCTTCTTTTGGATGTCCAATAAGCATCTCAAGTCTCAGACAAAACTCATTTTATTTTCCCCTAATTCCATCATTCTTCTAAACTTCCACATTTCTATTGATAGCATCAACATTATTCCTATCACCCACGTATACAAACTTGGTGCCATCCTTAGCACACCCTCTCTCATCCCCTTTCCCAGATACTTTTCAGTTGCCTTCTCTTGTTCATTATAATTCTTACATCTATTCCCTTCTCGTAATTTTGGGAGCTCATCATCTCCCACTTGAAATATTACAATGGTCTACTAATTGATCTCCCTAATTCTGCTCTCCTTTCTAATGAATTCTGCACACAGCTATGAAAGTGATATTTTAAAAACACAAATCTAACTAAATCATTTCCCCTCTCAAAATTTTGCAGGGATGTTCTCTGTTGGCTGCAAGATAAAATATAAAATTTTTGATGCTGACTTTAGAACTCTCCATAATATGACTCCTACCTATCTTTTATGGTCTTATTTAAAATTACTTCCCTTCAGGCACTCTTTCTTCCATTCAAATGGTATTGCTAGCATTTGCTGTACACAAAATTTCATATCCTTACCCACGCCTTTGCACAAACTGCCCTTTAGAATTATCTCCCTCCTTACCTCTTGGAATTCCTTCAAGGCTTACTTCAAGTATCTGTGCCTTTCCTGGTCCAGCCTATAGTTAATATTATACTCATCTTTAAATGACTTTGTATATATCTGTGTTTACTTATCTGTGTAATGTTGCACTCCTCAAGTAAAATATAAGTAAGTTCCTTGAGGAAAGGAATTATTATTTGGGGGAAAGGAGAATGGAAGAGATATTTATTTGAATGGTACCTAGCATAGTGCCTTGTACAGAGTGCACATTTGATGAATTACCTTGAAATGGTGAGATGATTATATTATACTGAAATCATGTAGCGACATTTGTTTCTTGTAGGATCAGAGAGCGCACTTAATAATACACACTATTTATATATCGCTGTATATGCAAAATCTTACATTGCTAACTCACTAGTAATAAAATAAACCCAGCTTGAGATTTCACTTTAGAAGAACAATATGAACATTTTTAAAAACTTTAGAGTGTTTGAAGACTTTTTTTAAGATTTTCCCAGCAGTTCCTTTCTTAGAAACAAGGAGAAAACAATAATTCTTTTAAGTAGTTGGGGGCAAAATTTAATTCTTTCCAAGCCTAGGAAATATGTTATATTCATATTCTTTTTTAAGAGCACATACAATTTTGAAAACTAAAATACCATAGGAAGGTTATTTGGAGAGATTTTTAAAATGACTTTTTAATCAGTAACGGTTCTGGAAGGATAAATTCAAAACCCTTGCATCTACACAAATATAAATATTTTGAGGTTATATTCAAATGCATATATTCATCCTAAAATATGCATTTTTCTTATTAGCATACATTTGTATTCCAAGTTGATACAATCTAAGAGTAAAAGGTAGAAGAGTATACTAAAACATTCTTTCCACAGTGAATCTTCAACAAAAAATCATATCTGCAGCTCATTGGGAATGAAAAAGTCTGGCTGCTATAAAGGCTGGGCACATGGAGGTGGGTGCCATTTTTTCCCTTTGAAAATGTGGCTCACGCTGAGGTCACTTAAGTGAGCTATAAATTGCCTTCTAGGTGGAGATTACTGGCTTTTTCGTGCCCTAGAAAAAGTTCTAGTTTCAAAATTCTGTTTAAACTGGTAGGAGTCATTGGTAATAGATAGGTTTAATGTTTCCTAGGAAGAATGAATGGGAAAAACATTATTCTTAAATATACTTTGCAAAATAACAAGTTGGATGGCAAGAAAAGTCCTAAAATTGAAGGCATTGTGAGTGCACTGAGTAAAATTGACTTTAGTGTTCACCAAGGATGTTATTTGTATTTAGCCTCAAATTAGAAAGAAAAATTAACCACCACCTCCCATACCAATGATACATTTTAAGTAAATTGGGTTTTTAATGTTTTTTACACTTACACAGATTTTCTACTTCTACTTGTGAATAAACATTTGCAAGGATTGTTACCCAGAAGTCATTCGAAATGTAGAATGTTAAGTAAAAAAATACCTTCAATTCTTGTATTTCAGTAATTTTATGTGACCTTTCCTTTTGAATTGATGAAGAGCATTTCTCAGCTTATAGTATCATGCCCTAGAAAAATGGGTATTTTTCCCTATTTTTAAAATATGTTACTGGTCTTGATCTTCAAGCTGTTTATCAAACCAGCCCATCTGTTCATTTAAAAATCTCTTCTCCAATAATGGAGAATAAAACATTCCTTATATAGAGAAAATAAGACTATTTTATTCTTTTAATTACATTTCTTTATTATAAACTCCAAAGAATTAATAAAAAGGATGTGGCATTCACCTGTCAAATGTGAGTGTTTTACTGTTTCAGAATTGAATCACTTCAAAAACAGGAATATCACCTATTGTAGAAAAATAAAATGATATCAGAGCATAGTTCTCATATATGCCATTAAATACATACATATACACACACCATGACAGCCTTACACAGTAATACATGTTGACCATCTACAAAACATTTTTAGTGTGACATCCTCCTAAGAGGCCAATAAAAGTGTGGACAATAAAAATATTCATTCAATGACCTTTTAGTGAATCAGTGATTCCATCAATGTGGCCCAGTCAGGCTGCTGTAGTGGGATAAAGTGCTGGACTTGAAATCAGGAAGACCTTGGTTTGAACCTCACCTCAGACTCTTGCCATGTGAACATGGGCAAGTAACTTTACCGCTCTGAATCTTGTTTTCCTCATCTATAAAATAACAAGGTTGGACCCATGGACCTCTAAGGTACCTTGCAATTCTAAATTTATGATCCTATAACATTCTCTTCAATGATCTGTTTTTCAACCCATCCATGTCCTTGCATATTACACAACCCTTGTCCATGTTGTTCCATACTTCCTCCACAAAGTATATTGAAAAGATGGGCCTTTGTTTTTATGGGAAGCTTAGAATCAACAAAAGAGCTTTATAACGTCCCTCCCAAACAATCCAGCCCTCTTTCTTTTTACTTTTCAAATTTGGGTCAAGCTCATTGTTCCTATGTAATGCTTGACCCAGATATGTACATTTTTATACAAGCTCCAAGGGATATCCATTCAGATGCATGTTGAAATTTGGGCAATAGACATTTATCCATTTGGTCTTTCCTGTATGGATGGATAGACCAAACTCCTACGAGTAATTATATATCTCTTCCATGATATTTTGCAATGTCTTTGAGCTTGATGGAATCAACATAATTCCATCTACAAACAAGGCCATTTGGAGGACCTCACTATCAACAAGGAATCCCTCTTTTGCTTAGTTTATGCTCTGGACTTCCTCTATCAAAGTGATAAACACCTTTGTCAAGCATACATCTACTATTTTAAACCTTACCTGATATCTATTACCTTGGGGTCACTGAGCAGTGTTATTGTTATTAAATCTTTCAGGAAATCCTTAATAACATTGGTGCATGGAAAGGAGACACATTGTAAAAAACTGCCAATAAGGTAGTGTTTTATTCTACCCAATAAAATGTTTTTTTTTCACCATTAAAAATAAGCACAATTGAATCATGTATTCTCTGTATCTCTCAGTTAATGATGAGATGTTAAATATGTGATCCATTGTCGAATATCCCTTGTGAAAGCCTGCTTATTTCCTGTCAGTATCCTCATCAAAGATACCCTCAGTTTATGAATAGCAGGTTCACATAAAGGTTTTGTCTAGATGGGAAAGTTGGCATATATGTCAGCAGTTATTGAGATTATCTGTCACCTTTCTTTGGCAATAATAAGGTTCAATATTTTTCCCTGAGCCTTTGATGTTTACTCTTTCTTTTGGGATTTTGTATATTGGTGTTTTTCAGTTGTTTCAGTCATGTTCAGTTCTTCATGACCCCATTTTGGGGTTTTCTTGGCACAGATACTAGAGTGATTTGCCATTTCCTTTTCCAGCTCATTTTTCAGATGAGGAAACTGAGGCACACAGGGTTAAACGACTTGCCCAGATAGTAAAATGTCCTTACAATTGTATAAGCAATTGATATGAATCTCCTTACTGTATCTATTTGGCCAAATACAGATTTTTTTTCTAATTTTTCTTCTCTTTAATTCAAACTTTTACTTCTCTAAAAGCACCTCAGGAACTATGATGTAAGGATCAAAATGTGGTGGTTCCATTATCCTTGATAGAGAAAATTTGGTTAAAATTTTATTTTTCCTGATAAACTATGATGCCAGAGGACTGAAAATCAATCACATTACTCACTTCTTGCCAGAGAGGTGACTGGGTTAAAATACAGAATAGCATATACATTTTGACATGTCTAATGTGAGAATTTGTTTAGTAGGCTATCATCATTTATTATAATGCTTTTGTTTTATTTTTGCTGTTCATTTGAGGTAGTCATAATAAATCCATGCAAAAACAAATAAAATTCACATAAACAAAGTGAATAAATACTAAGGAAAATAAAAATAAATTGTTTTTTTGCAAATCTTTTCCAACTCATCTAAATATGGACTCAATTCAACTCAAATAAAATATGGAAAAGAAGGTTGATAGGGAAAAATCCATTCTCATTAAGATATAAATAACTTAAAATGTTTAATCATAATTTTTATTCCCAGAGTAATCTACATTTTAGCAAGAGAATATGCCTCAAGCCAAATGAGTGATGGAAAATGCGCTAGCCTATGGTAGACTTAACCTGTATTCTAATGCTATTCTCTGATCCTGACTTTGCCACTAACCAGCTTTGTGACCATAAGTAAGTCCCTTAATGTCTTTGTGACTCAGTTTCCTCACCTGTAAAATGAGATGAATGAACTCTTGACATGGCCCCAAAAGTCCTTTCAAATTCCAACATTAAGTGTTTCCGTGTCATAGTTTCAACAATCTTGTAAACTCTTTGTAAACTCTTTCTACTCTCCTGTTTTGGCAGCATTCCTTGGTGTTACATGGCCTGAGAGTAGGCACAGTGCAGAGTGCACATGATTTGTGTTCAGAAACAAGGCTACAGTGAAGTTGTGCAATGCGACATGGGCAGATGCTCCCAGAAACACCTCAGATTCATCGCACTTTTGATTTTGAATTAATTTTTGGTCATTGCATGTTCAGAAACCTTTTGCTATTGCCAATTTTTTTGCAACCCCATTTGGAGTCATGGCCAACAGTTTGAGAAGCAACACTCTAGCTATCCATCTGGCCTTAATCCAGGAAGATGTAGATTCAAATCTCCCCTGGAACACTTAATAACTATGAGATCCTAAATTAGTTCTCTAACTTCTCTGGCCTCAGTGAAGATGAGGGGCTTTTCATCTGTTTTCATCTAGAAAATAAAGGGGTTAAATTTGATGGCCCCTAAGATCCTATCCAGCTTTAAATTAATGATCCCAGTCAGGAAACTTGAGTTCTAGTCATGAATTCAACCTAAATTCAGTAAACATGTAATTTAACCTCTGATTATCCTAATTTCTTGATCCATAACAAAAGTAATAATTATGATTATCATTAACAACAACAATAATAATATCTGCCCGAATTCCCTCATAGTCAGGTGATTTTTTTTAATTTCAATACATTAGAATTGTTTTCAACAATCAGAGAAATATATTTGTAGCCCTGATAAAACAACAGAACCATCTCTATTTTTTAGAATGTAATCATAGGATCACATTGTATTGTGGAATTATAGAAGGAAAAAGCATGAAAAGTGACTTGCACATCATATTGAATAAGATGAATTAACGAGATTATAAGTTCTCTGAGGCAAGGGAGCATTCCTTATTTTTATTTTGTAGCCCCAATAGCAATTAGCAAAGTTTCTGGCAAGTCAATCCTTTTAAGCAAGTATTTATTAAGCACCTACTATATGCAAACACTGGGGCAGGCTTTTGGGATACAATGACAAACCAAAACAATCCTTGCCTCCAAGGATCTTGCACTAGTCAGCACACAATAAATGTCAACTGCATTTTTTTTTAATCAGACACTGAAGAACTGACATCCTGTCCCATCCCAAACCCAGTGATTCTGTGTTCATTTACTCACCCTCTTGTGCCCATTCTCATGCAATGTTGTAGATAAAAGTCATGATGCAGGAGAGGTATGTTACAGATGCAGCTGCGTAGTTCCGGATTCAAATTAAGTACTAATTATCTGATTAGGAAAATAGCTTCCCAGTGCATAAACATTTCATCATGTAGCTTGAGATGAAAGGACAATTGGAAAGACTCAGGGTTAGACCTTAGTAAGATTTAAGAGCAACATCAACATTCTGTACTCACTGATAGGTGTATATCAGAGTAGCTATAATCTGGGTGGGGGGGGATTTGTTATCCTTTCTCACAATGTTGGGGCTGGAGGTTACAAAAAATGAATGATGTTAATACTGACTGATTAGAGGGGCTATGAAACAATTTGTATAATGTAAAAAAAACAAGTGACAAAATTGTTCTTTGATTGAGATACTGCACTGATGGTCATACATCCCAAGGAGGACAAAAAGAGAAAGTTCCCATATACACCAAAAATTATTCACATAATACAGTTATCTCTTCCACATTGTGACTTTCCACGTTGTGGTTTCAATATATCATAGGTTGGCATAAGAAATTAAATGGGAATTTGGGGGGAGTTTTGTGGAAGCCGCAGATGACACGTGAAGGCCAGCAGGTGACGCAGAAAAAGTTTAGAAACTCAGAAATGCATAAAATATATGTATAGTATTGTATAATATCAACCCAAATTTTACAGCATGGTACTATAAACATACCATAAAAGAAAAAGAAAAAAATCTGATTTCTCTGCTATGAAGGGAGGGCCAAAAGATTGTACACAGATTTTCCAGATCACGGGGGTGCCCCTAACCTCAGCATTGTGGAAGGGATAACCATACTTTTTTTTTTTTGCAGTGGCAATGAACTTAAAAGAAAGTAGTTGTCCACTAATAGAGGAGTGGCTAAACAAATTGTAGGATGTAAATGTAATGGAATATTATTGTAACACAAGAAATATTGAATGTGAAGAATTTAGGGCAATGTTCCAAGGCATATGAATTGATGCAGAAATACAACCAGGAAAATTGTATGTACAACAACTACAACAATATAAATGGAAAGAACAATAAAACAAACTGAATTTTGTATAATTGTAATGGTCAAACTTAGCTCTGGAGAAGAAATGAGAAAATTTACCTGCCTCCTTTTATTGAAAAGGTGGTAGAAAATAGGTGTGGGATGTTGCGTACACTATCAAGCAAGTTCTAGGTGTTGCTTGGATTTTCTGAACTTCTCTTTTTTAAATCTGTTATAAGGGGAGGTTCATTGTATAAAGGAGAGGGAGTAACTCAGAAAAAAATGTGATGTAAGAACAAAAAAAATCAATAAAATATTTTAATAATACAAAATGTATTTGTCTCAACCATATTTACTTAAGTCACTTTTTCTCTCTATAGAATTTCCTCCTGTTTTAACTTCTTCTCACTCCACTATGTTAAGAACACATTTAGACAATTTGTCAATCCAAATATATCATTTAAAGTAAATTAAGAGAAGGAATAGAGAACTCATTTCGAAAGTTGGTAAGCGCAATTTTTGAATTCATCCTATTCTTCAATAGTTGATTTCAAAGCTCGTTTACCATCATTGTGGTCAAAAAAGAATAACCACCCCAAAACACACACACACACACACACACACACACACACACACACACACACACAAACACAAACACACACTTCACATAAATAGCATAGCACTATTGATCTCTAACAGAACATCTTTTAAAAGCATCCCTTAGACTGAGAGTCTAAGTGAGTTGGAATCGAATTTCCTTCAGGCATTTATTTAGCTATAGAAGCTTAAGCCATTGGTCCTCTTCAAGAACAAGGAATGAACAACAACATTATTTAGTTCTGTGAGCCTCCGCCCCAGTCACTTAACATTTCTGAACCTCAGTTTTCCCATCTGTAGCATGGGGATAATATCAATACCTAACCTTATAAGGTTATTGTGAGGATCAAATGAAATAATCTATCTAAAGCTTTCTGTAAAACTTAAAGCAGGGCTGTCCAACCTTAGGTTCTCTTAGGGCTTCATTAAAATAAAATAATTATTTGAGGGCTGCACATAGAATAAAAATTACAGTGCAGTAATAGAAAGTGGGGGAACGCACATCATCAATACGACAGGCAAAGGCACAAGGCACGAAAACAAACACAAAACAACAGTGACCACACAACAGTATAAAGATAGGTGCACACTGACTAGTCTGCATCTTACAGACTGAATGCATCCCATGGATCGATTGAAAATTACATGCGATATGTTCCATCCATTATACAACTTAAAAACACCAAAGAAAATTAACATCAATGAGATTATTTATTAGTGATGGAATTTAAAAATCTAATATGCATTCCATGCAAATTATTATTTTATTTTTTCGCTTGTGAAAATTAAAACCCACAGGTGGGCCGCATAAAATTCCGCTTATGGCCGCAGGATGCCGGTGGGCCCTATTTTGGACAGCTCTGCCTTAAAGCATCATTTAATTAACAATTATTTAATTTTAATATTTAATAGTGCCTTATAATACTAGGCTTTTCTTTTATTTGGCACTTGGTGCAAACTAATATTGACTCTTGAGAGCAGTATTTCTGGCCAGCCATTGTGGTCATCATTTAATTTCAATTAAACAAGATTTCTAAAAATATTTTTAACATTATTTTAAAAAACGAGTTCCGAATTCTTTTTATCTCTCACATCCCTCCCCCACCCACTGAAAAGGCAAGAAATGTGATCTCAATAATACATGTAAAGTGATTCAAAAAATGTTTCCATATTAGTCATTTGACAAGCTTTTAAAAGCACCTACTATGATCTAGGTAATAGAGAAATAAAAACGAAAATGAAAATAGCCTATGAAAGGCTTGCATTCCATTCTTTACAATTCATTTTCTGCAGTCTAATGAAATCTAGATTTAATTATAAGGAGTTCAGTTTATAAATTTCCTTCTTTTATATGTTAGAATAATACAGATTCTGTTCTTCTAAAACCAAGAGTCTAAAGTTTAAAGTAGATAATTAATTAGCTTTACAGCTCAGTTAGTAATCAAAACCTATTCAAGTAAAAAAAAAAAGATAGCAACCATCTCCAAAGGCTGAGTACTAGATGATTTCGGTGGAATTTCCCGAATTCATTCTCACACGTTACTATTTAAGTGAACTTTAAGTGAGTGCTTGCAAAATCCCTTTCCACATTCACATTAAGCTGGGCATGATAAATAATTACAAATGATGACTAAGGATATGTCTATCAAGTTATTGCTTTTCAAAAGTTACTTGGGTGGTGTTAGTTTCACACTTCAATTGTAGTTTTGATGGTCTGCAGCTTTTAAAAAGATCTGATGTCAGGCTCCTAGGTTTAAATTTGGATTAAAATAGAGACACCTCAGGAATCTAGCCTAATGAGCACTTATTAAAGGCCTATGGTATGTAAGGGACCATGCTAGGTGCTGAGTATACAAAGGCAGAATGAGGTACAGTTCTTTAAGAACAGATGGGGGTAAAAGTAACTAGACTTAAAATATCTTACCGAATCATTTAAGAACTCTTATTCTAAGTTCTTTTCAATGAGACTCACAGGTAAAACCTTTCAAAGTAACTGATGTTCAAAATTCCAACGTCTCCAATAGCATGTTCTTATTTGGGTGAATTTCACTGGATACTTTTTTTTTCATTTGCTTTCTGAATTTATAAAATTTGTTCATGCCCTTGAATCCTCCAATTAAGCATCTGGGTTGTTGGTTTTTTGGCTAGATTTTTTGTTCTCTGTTTGTGGTGTGCAATACAAACCCTTAAAAACCATATATACATATACACACACATAAATATACACACACACATATATGTATACATATATATACACATACGTATATATGTATATATATGAATAGTAAATTTATATAATCCTAGAAAATCAATGAAGAAGCTAATTGAGATGATAACAATTTCAATAAAGTAGTAGAATATAAATAAATCCACAAAAATCACCAACATTTCTACACAGCCCTAATAAAACTCAAGAAAAAAAATAATACCAGAAATTTCATTCAAAATAACTATAAAATGCATAAACTATCTGGGTGTTTGCCTACCAAAATATACCCAAGATTTATGTAAGTACATAACACTACAAAACACTATTTACAGATATGGAGAAAAGAATTATTAAAAATGAAGAGATAGTATTCATGGTTAGTCCCTAAAGTTACCCAGTATAATAAAAATGCTAATGCTACCTAAATTAATTTGAACATTTGCTACCATACCAATTAAATTACCAAGAGGGTACTTTATAGAATTAGACAAAACAATAAGAAAATTCCTATGAAGGAACCAAAGGTCTAAAATCTTAAGGGAAATAATGCAAAAGAGTACAAATGAAGAGGATATAGCATTTCCATACTCCAAACTATATTACAAGGCCGGGATCATAGAAACTAACTAATACTGGTGTAGAAAAAAAGAAAAATGGTAAAGTGGAACACACTAGATAAGCAAGAAACAGGTGCAACTGAAAATGAGATGAAGTTAAAAACAATTTGGTTTTTGAGAAACACAACAATGCAAACTACTAGATAGGAGTCTTTTTTATAAGAATTACTGGGGAAAAAAACTAGAAAACATTCCGGCAGAAATTAGTATTAGACTAGCATTTTATACCATATACTCAATAAGCTCCAAATCATGCATGAACGTAAGAAAAAATAACATAATTTGTAATTTTCAATTGATGATTAAGAGTGAAGCATAACAATGAGCTGCATTTCTATGATGGGTTTGATGAACTTTCCACAAAATAAAAAAATCAAGGCAGATCTTTCAACTCTGTAAATGTCAGTTATCACCATTTTCCTCCTCCTCCTCCACCTCATTGTTATTTACCTCCTGAAATCTTTGAGCCTATTTGAAAAATGACTGCCCTTGACCTTGTCATGTCTTGGCAGTGAGAAAGGCTTGGACAAATCAGAAGCAGCTACTTGTACTCTCAAGTGTATTCTCTCAAGTTGACATCTGTTGAATGTTTGCAACCCTTGGTCCTCATACCACATTTGTATGCTTCAGCTGACTTCCAGTTTAGTGTCCAGAGTGACTACAACCCCAATTCTAAGTAATGTCGGAAAAATATATATGTATACAAAGAGATAATAATAGCTACCACTGACATAACCCTTGAAGATGTGCAAAGCACTTACTATATGCTTTCTTTTTTTAATCATCTTCATTTTACACATGAGGAAACCGGAGTTAAAAAAAAAAGTGAAGTGAATTGCCCAGGGTCATGTAGATCAAAGACACCAAAGTCATCCACTGTACCCCTGGGGCCATTGCTAGCCATCTTGACTTTTGTCTTGCCACTGGACTTTGATGGCTCTGTAAGAGAGATTGAGTTGAAGACTTTGTACAACTCTGCCTCACTTCAATCCAATTCACGCACAAATCAAGATATCATTTCATGATATCATTGATCTTCTTCTAAAACAAAGGATGAGCAACAAGTAGGGGATACTGAATTTGAAATCAGGTGTTCCTGGCTGCAAGTCCATTACTCTCTCCTTATACCAGTGTTGTCAAATTAAAAAAAAAAAAAGAAAAAAACAAACAAACCCAAAACAAACAAACAACAACAACAAAAAAAAAAAAAAAAACCGGGACCACCACATAGAAGATCCTTGCAAGTCACATATTGACTTAGAAAACCATACATGAATATTATCTACGTCTTATTGTATTTTATTTGATTTTATTAAATATTTCCCATTACATTTTAATCTGGTTGGGCATATTTGCCTGTGTTATAGATCACATGCAACCTGTGGGCCACGTGTTTGACACCTCTGCTTACATCACCTTTGAGCTCATTTGTAGAATAAAACCCGGATAATAACTCACAATTACATAATGTTTATATTTATAAAGTATCTGCTTCACAACAGCTCTGAGAGGTAGTTAAGGCAAGCTTTATTATCCCCATTTTCCAAATGAGGAAATTAAGGCTCAAATTATGTAACTTTTCCACCTAAGGAATATCTAAGTCCAGAACTATACCAGACCTCTTAATTCTAGGTGTAGAGTTCTTCCCACTGAGTTATCCTGCCTTGTTATTCTCAGGCTATTAATCTCTGATACAAATCCATTGGCATTCATTATGCTATGGCCAGAGGGATGCTGCCCACATGAATTCTAAGTACAATCTTAATATATGAACTGAAGCAGCCTTTTTGGTACTGTTATTGAGTCATTCCAAAATAAGAGATACTCAAGACATCAGAAATGCCAGTCTCTCAAGGCCAATAGGAGGCTGAGTAGAAATTATGTTAATTATGAGAAAAAACTGCCATCATTAGCATGGTAAAGATTGCTCCCATTCCCCAAAGCCAATCATTTCAACTTCATAAAGTTACAAATTGAAAATGGCTTAAAAGATGGGGTTCATGCTTCTGTTTCTGCATATTAAAATTAAAGTCTCCCACCATAAAGCATTCCATCTAGAAATTTCACCAGTCACCCATTAGACTTTTACTAAGTTTGTTTTGTTTTGTTTTCATGGAAGAACAGCTTTCCCGCTTTGAAGTTGCATCCCTCCCTGGTAGTACCCACTTCCTCCAGAGATTTCTGTCTAAATCCTCTTAATGAATATGGTGCTCACATCCTTTGTTCTGCATAATCTCATAGAAACTCGGAACCCGTCATGACTCTGACATGATTAAGGCCCTTCCCTTTGCAACCAGACTGCCAGGTGTTACAATACATCAAGCAGGTAGAATCTATCCTCTCTCTAGAATCTAATAATATTTCATCCCAGCATATCCTCAGTTGGAAGCAACACCTTGACAATCCCTCAAGAGGCAGAGAGATACCAACAAACAGTGGGAAAGTAAAGCAAAAATAGCAAGGACACCCAAAGAAACTGAATGGATTCCTCTGGCCTGACAGAGGAAGAAGAAAAGTCTTCCTTCTTTCCCTCCTCCACCCTACCTCTTGGCCCTTTGAGAGGCATTTAGTTCCTTTGCTTTATTAAATAACTCCCTTCTGCAAAAATCTTCTCTTCCTAGGTGCTACCAGCTTAAAGTATTCTGCCCCTATTTTTCATAAACAGGAGTTCCCAACCTGGGCAAATATATTCCCCAGGGGATATAAGAAGGTAGCTGATGGTTATTGGTAATATTTTGTAAATAATGTATCATCCTAATGAAATATATTGTCAAAGTGGTAATGTTGATGAAAAAATTTACACTTAATAAATTCACATTCAACAATTTACAATTTAGACTACTAAAAATATTGCTATGTATTGAAGTTTTTCTTTAAAAAAATCTCTTACTTTAAAGCACGGGGTGCTCTAGAACAGGGGTGGAGAACCTATGGCCTTGAGGCCTCTAGGTCCTCAAGTATAGCCCTTTGACTGAATCCAAACTTCACAGAACAAATTATATTATTAAAAAGTATTGTTCTGTGAAGTTTGGATTCAGTCAAAGAGGATTTGTGCCCCACATGGCTTTGGGTAAATCATTTAACTTGTTTTTGCCTCAGTTTCCTCATGTGTAATATGAACTGGTTTACTAGCTGACCTCTAAGGTCTATTCCAGGTCAAAGTTTATATTATCTCCTTCGCCCCTATTATACTTCATATTCACCTTTGGCCCTATCATAGTCTTACTTGTATTATATTTCATGTGTACATGTGGAATGCCCCCATAGAGTGAAGAAACTGTTATTTTTTATCTTGGTATCTCCAGCTCTAAACACCATGCCTTGACCATAGTACAAGCTCAGTGAACCAAATTTTAGTAGTTCTGAAGAGATAGATAATTATGATGATGATTATGAGTAGATAGATGATAGATACATAGATATATATATATAGATAGATAGATAGATGATAGATAAATGGATGGATGGATAGATGATGATGATAGATAGATAGATAGATGATAGATAATGATGATAGATAACAATGATAGACAGATAGATACAGATAGACAAAAAGAAATAAAGAATGATTCTGTGAAATTAAATCAAATCTGTTATTGTTTCTAAAGCTTCTTTAATGTGAGCATCACCATTCATTTTTCCATTTCAGATACAAATGTTTTTGAGACATTCCTCCACAGAATTTTCCCTGACTTCCCCAACCTGAACTCCCCCTGCCCCTCCTCCACAGTCCCCAAACCCAAGAGCTCTGCCCTTCAGTTTGACTTTTGCTGCTGCAGCAAAAAAGAAACACTGTGTTTATGATTAAATATTGGATTGACAGGGTTGATTTTTTTAAACTGATATCTGGTTACAAGGCGCTCTTCTGATGTGATAGAATGTTGATAGAATGTGATATAGGTTCCTATATAATTTGTTTTTGGAAAAGTGAATAAAATTCTTGATGCCCTTAAAAATCTTCTAAAGATCCAAATGGAACAAAACAAAGCCTCTAGTCCTGCTTGGAAATGCCAAAAATTTAATTAAATTTCTAACACCAGATGTTATTTTCTATTATCACTGAGGTATGGTGTTACTCCTGATGCCGCAGAGAAGTCATTGGACTTAAGAGTGGTGAGCTAGACACCACTGTGTAGGGGCGGTGGTATCAACAGAGGGTATAACAATCAGTCTGACTTGTTCACCTCCTGTATAGACACAATTATCTATCTATTTTCCTCAGAACTGCTAAAGGTTGGCACCCTGCCTATTCACCAGCTATTATACCTTGAGCAATGCTAATGACCGGCGATCATGACACATTAAGATTTGCAAAGCAAACAGCTCTGTTTGTTCCTCATCACAATCTTGTGACATAGGTACCACAGGTATTATAATCTCCATTTTGCAGATGATACAACTGAGGTCAGGGAGGTTATGTGACTTGCTCATCTTCATACAGTGAACAACAAAGGTGAGAGTAGAACCTAGGTTTCCTGGCTCCAGGCTGAGCAGTCTTTGCCTGAATAAAGATAGTGATGTAGAAACTTGGGAAATGCTTGTCTCTCTGTCCCAGACCTTTGCTCTTAAGGTTAGGAGAAGTATCAGTCGCTATATTAGTTATTAAGAGCTTTTGGAAAGTTATTTAAATTCCATGGGCCTCTATTTTCTCATCTGTAAAACGATAGGGCTGTATTAAATGGGCCCTTTGACGTCCCTCTCAGCTCTATAGTTCTGGTCATAAATTTGATCCCATAAATAATTATTGGATACTACTGCTTTATACCTATGCAAAGCAAGCTCCACATATTTCTTGCTTATTTTTTGTTGTTCAATATTTTTTTCAATATTTTCAATTTTCAAATATTTCAATATTTTTTTTAAGTCATACTCTTTGTGACCCTATTTGAGGTTTTCTTGGCAAAGATGCTGGAGTGGTTTGCCATTTCCTTTTATAGTTTATTTTACAAATGAGGAAACTGAGGCAAACAGGGTTAAGTGACTTGCCCAGGGCCCCAGCTAGTACAGTATCTAAGACTGCATTTAACTCAGGAAAATGAATCTTCCTGACTCCAGGCCTGGCACTCTATCCACTGTGTCACCTAGCTGTCCAATTTCTTGTTCATGCTACAGGATATTTAAATTAAAACATGTCTTGGTGGAGTGTTTTGTGTTCAATGATATAACACACTGGGAAAATTCTTAGTTAGTACATGAAAAGTTGTCATATAAAACATGTAATATGGATACCATTACCATGGTCTCTGCATTGAATCTTCAGGCAACAGGCATAAACCATCAATTAATTAATCTCTTCTTCTAAGGACCAGCTTTTCCCAAATCAATATGAGAAGCAAATTTTAAAGGTAAGAACTCTGCTACACACATATTCTCAGCCTGCTCTTCCCCCATCCAATCTCACCTAAAGTATTTAGCTCTAGGCACTAAAACTCAAATGCTCTGGCTGATCTCACTTGTCCCTCACAATGGCAGATGAAGGGAAAATTAACCCTGTACTCAGGCCATTTTTCATTCACTTTATTTACTGGAAATGTCTACTGCTTGAATTTTCAACCTCATCAATCAATATCAACACCCTAGACCAAACTCAAAGGAGAAGTGATAGGTTGTGCAGGTATGACTTGACTTGAGCAGCATGAAACCACTAATAGATGAACTGCCCAGAGACCTTTGCCATCTGAAGTTTCCTGGTGGTCTGGTCTCGTTCGCCCTTCCATTTTCCTGCTCCAATGCTGTAAAACTGGAATTCTAATCTAAGATGTATTTTGAACATTTGGAAGGCTGTATTCTGGAAAACACCAAGGGATGTTGATATACATCCTATAGTCTCCCTACAATAAAAAAGGAAAATATAATTTCCCCTAATGGAATTTAAACTCCAAACTCCTTTAGGACAAAAAAAAAAAAAAGTTTGACTTTTATGTTTGTATCCTCCATGCCTAGCACAGAGCCTAGCACCCAGGAAATGGTTAATCATTTTTTTTAATCAATTGATCAAATTTCAGCCTTTGTGATTGTTCTTACACAGGCCATTTTGCCTAAGGCTAAGGAAAATAGAGATGTACTCCAGCTACCTCAGCTACCTCACTACTGGAGATTTCTATCACATATCCAGACTAGACTCAAGATCATACAGGACAAAAATCACTATAATCCAAATTTCTTAGGGCAAGAAAGAAAGGGAATATACTTGGCCTGTAGGACTTTAAAAGTGTCAAATATGAAGTAGAAAAACAAGAGCTATTCTTTGTTTCTTAAAGTCTCCTAGGTAGTTTAAAAAATCTTTAGGCTAATTCACTGAAAAAAATAACCTGGGGTGGGGAGGCAGGAGAAGACTGAGTATTCATTTATTTATTCATCCATCTATTTATATTTTATTCATTCATTTGCTTCTTTGTTTCGATGAAGTATTCTTCTTACACGATCGGGGCCAGACTTCTTTCCATTGTTTCTGAGAGACTGCCTCTGGAGAGCGGTAAGCTGGATATCAGAAAAATATTGATGAAAGGGCTTACCCAGCTGTGGAATCGATTTCACTGGGCAAATTTGTCCTTGTCTATAGGACATCACTGGTTACAAGTGAACTGTACATTTCATTTCCACACAGTTGTTCCCCATCCATCTACACAGTAGCAAATGGATAGATCCACTTTAGAAAACAAAAATGTTTCCCAGCCATTCTCTAGGACTCTCCATTCCTGAGCTTTTAGGATTTTTTACTATCCCAGTGTGCATTATATCACTTTCTTCCTCAGGCCTCCCAGATCAATGGATGAGAATCTGCAGAAAGGAATTTTATATTGCAAAGAATTTAAGTGTGTAAAGAATATAATACGCATTCGTGGAGATGGAAGGGGCCTCTGAAGCTGTCTAGTCCAAGTACCTGCACAACCTCCCTGACCAATGATCAATGACCTCCAGGAATGGCAGCTCACTATCTCCCCTGGCAGTTTATCACACTTTGGTACAGAATCTAACTGTTAATCTCCACCCATTTCTAGTCTTGTCCTCTAGATCCAGGTAAAACAGATCTAGTCTTTTTTTTTTCTTTTTTTTCCCACATGATAGTTCTTCATATGTGTGAAGGCAGCTAATATGTGCCCTCCTCTACCACCAGCACTGAGTCTCCTCTAAGATAACAGATTCAGTAACCCCACTTCAATTCAATTCACCTGGCATTCATCACTTGTCTCTTATGTGTAAGGTGCTCTGCTAGGCATTGCAGATACAAAAACAAACACTAAAATCAATCTTAAGGTGTATGCTTTCTAGATTTCTCACGCCATTATAAGTTTATCCAAATCAACTAATTATGAGAATGGAAGTTCATATCAATGAATCAACAAGACACACTTGAATATCCCAAGAATGATTTTGTCCACATGGATACTCCATCCAATTCAATTCAAGAAACAAGTATGCAAGACATTGTTCTAGATGCTGCAGGTACAGAACCAAAGGGAAACAGCACCTTCCCTCAGATTATGTGGTTCAAAAGGTCTCAGGATGAAGTCTTTGAGTGGTTTTGTGGCTGAAAAATTCATGACCTGACATCTGAACTAATGATAAACCTTTCTAAATGTAGCCAAGCTGGTCATTATCAGTCATTCAATCAATAAACAATAATAACAAGTGCCCATTATGTGCCAGACACTGTACTAAACACAGGGGATACAAAAGAGGCAAAAGACAGGCCCTGTCCTCCAGGAGCTGACAATCTAATGAAACAGACAACAAGCAAATGAATATGTACATATGAGGTATATACAGGAAAAATAGGAAATAATTAACAGAGGGAAGACACTATAATTAAGAGATGTTAGGAAAGACTTCCTGTAGAAGAGGGGATTTTAGTGAGGACTTGAAGGAATCAGGGAAGCCAGTGGGTGGAGATGAGGAGGGAAAATATTTTAGGCATGGCGGACATTGGGTGACAGACTAGACCTATCCTCAAAAGCTTTCCAGTTTGATGTGACTTGCTAAACCTTGTAATCTGGTGGCACAGCACTTGAGAATCCAAAGGCAGCTCCACTGAGTCACTGGAGGAGAATGCCAGAAGATGTCCCAAATAGGAAGTATATGACTGCAAAGTTCAACAAATTATACATTGTAGTAATTTCTAAGCAACACATGTAAAAGTCCTCCCTTCTATCAACAGACCTCAGTCCTTCAAAATCTCTTTGTGATATTATTTGCAGTTCAAAGGCTGTGGCACCTTTGAAGATAAACAATTCTACATGAGATTTTAACCCCAGAGCTCAGTCTCCGCTGATCTGGCTTACCGCATTCTCTGAGAAAGAAACTGGCAAAGAGACAAAGTGGTGCTATGGGGAGAAAAGTGGATTGACAGGCAAGGGACCTGGATTCAAATCCTAATTTTGCCACTTAACACCAACATACCCTTGGGCTAGTCAACTCAACCCTCTGCAAGCTTCAGTTCCCTCATTTGTAAAATGAAGGGGTTGGATCAACTGACCTTAAAAGTCTTTTCCTGCTCTTAACTATATCTTGTATATCTTGTATAACTATATAAATGGTCACTTCAAGTAGAAATGCCAAGGGTAAACAGTAACACTTCAGAACAAATCGACCAGTTAAATTAAGGGGTAGGTGATGAATGGTTTAAGCATAAGCCTAATTTAATATGTTACAGCTTTTTCCACTCCAACTACCAAATGCCAGATGACTTGCTACCAAATCCTGTACTCAAAAGAAGAAAAGAAATTTTTGTAGCTTATTTGGTTGTTTTTGTTTGTTTAGCACGTGTGTGTGTGTGTGTGTGTGTGTGTGTGTGTTCCAGGTCAATTTTGTTTGTGGCTTTATGAGCAAACTTGAATTCTCCTACAATGGTACGTGATTGTTTGGAGTCATTAAGAAAAGGAATCATATCCTTCCTCTGAACTGGCTGGGGTGGAGGTGAGGAACCAGTGCAAGGCCACATGTGGCCCTCTAGGTTCTCAAGTGTGGTCCTTTGGCTGAATCCAAACTTCACAGAACAAGTTCCCTCAATAAAAGGATTTGTTCTGTAAAATTTGGACTCAGTCAAAAGGCCATGCCCAAGGACCTAGAAGGCCATATATGGCCTAGAGGCTGCAGGTTTCCAACCCCTGGACTAGGGAATCCAAGTCAAACGGACATAGTGGCGAAGAAAAGAAAGTCACCATCAACTTTTAAACATCTAATGATAATGATAATTATGATACCATGATAATTATTATGACATGATATTTATATCATGTAAATATGATAATGATAATCATGATAACATCATGAAGGTTTGGGTCGTTAATTGAGCCATAACGTAGAGCAGAAAAAAAGCCTGACAAGTTATTTCATAACAAGATAAAAGAGATTATGACAGATTGTAAAAATATCTCATTATTTCTCAAGTTGCTGAACTTTCTTCTGCCTCCCAAAGAAGCTACATATGAAAGGATATTTCTCATAATAAGAATGTTAACAGTGGTAGAGCATATTCCATAAGGCCATAGTGTTTCAACATGTGTGAAGAGAAAGGGTATATATATATATATATATATAGATGCAGGAGGAGTAACTGTGTAAAGAGGGGGAAAAAAGAAAAATTTTAGTACACACTATGGAAAAAAAAATAAAATAAAAAAAAATCAGCTTTAAAGGTCACCATGGGTTTCTGGAAATAAAGTAGACCAAGTTCTCAACGATTAGTCATCAGTAGAACTCATAAGCCTAATAAAGGACAGTGCTCATTAGAAAGGGCCTTTATCTGGGGGAAAAATATCACAGCAGAAACAGTGATTTTCAGGGAATAGTCAAATTGCCCCTTGTTCCTTTCACATTCCAACAATGCCCTTTGTAACCTGTATGCCAAGAACCATTTTTAATAATGTAATTTAATGAAAATACATTATGATGAACATGCACCATTTTTCCTACAATTGATTCCAAAAGGGCACACAGAAAGATGTATTTTGGAAGGGATTCCATTCTTGGTGACTCCCCCAGGCCCATCAACTGGTAAACCTAAGTGGAAATGCTGGGAGTTATGTGGAACATAAAACCAGAAATGATCCATACCTTAAGGATAAGGATATTTCATCTGCTAATTATCTCCCATGAATTTTTGATGACATCACCTCTGGCCAATTAGTTTTCCAGGTGTGGGAAAAGAAAAAAAAAGACACTTGTGAGATGGGTTTCAGGAAACCAGTGGATAAAAAGGAAAACCCAATGCAGAAAGTTCTAAGTATTGTGGGGGTCACATAAATGGCAATGGCATTTATTTGACCTACAGAATGAAATGAATATGTTTTCAAGCAATGTTTTCTACATTGGATGAGAAAAGGAGGGTAATATTTCCCATTATAAAAAATAAAAATCTATATGCTTCCTTAGTAAAAAAAAAATGCGTCTTCTCATTATCCAAGTATAAACCCTTCTCACAAAAGAAAAAATCTTTAGAGATGGGGCTACTGATAGAAATGCAAGTCACTGCTCAGATTCAAAAGGAGTCACTGAATCCATTTCAGGTGGCATCGTGATAATACCTTCTGACTATTGAGGTGCAGAGAAAATTGCAGGGAAGCAAACAGAAACATGAAAAGATGAGCAACCATCCATGGCTGGACTCCTTTGCCAGGGCCGTTTTCTGCTTTTTCTGCTTAGGATTCATAACTTAACCATAATAAAGGGTCAGGTCACACAGCAACATTTAGTTTATTGGGTGAGGATTACATAATTGTGATTAGTCAGTAGAATGTCTTTGTATTTGAATTTGAATTTTAAATTATTGTCAATACTTATAGTATTATATAAATAATAGGGCTTAAAAGCTTTGAGTAAAGGGGAGAGAAAGAATTGAAAGACCGTGGGAAAAACAAGAACATAAAGAATTCTAGTCAAAAACAATAAAGATTTTTTCTTTTAAGTTTATATTGTCATTAAGTTGATGTGTGTTGCCTATAACTAGTCCCACAATTAGTCAATCTATAATCATTTATTAAGCACCTATTATGTGCCATTAACCATACTAAGCACTGTGATTACAAAGAAAGGCAAAAGATAGCCCCCACTCTCAAGGATCTCAGTCTAATAAGAAGACTACACAAAAACAGCTGAGTTTATATAAGGCATATACAGGATAAATTGGAGATAATCAGTAAAGGGAAGGAATTAGCATTAAGAGGAATCAGGAAAGATTTCTTGTGTGAAGTAGCACTTTAACTGAGACTTGAAGGAAGCCAAGGTGTGGCAATGAGGAGAGAGAGCATTCCAGGCATGGGACAGCCAGTGAAAATGCCTGTACGGGTGGAGTGTGTTATGTGAGAAAGAGCAAGGACTCCAGTGACACTGGAATATTCAAAAGGAAGGAAGGTATAAGAAGACTAGAAAGATGAAAGGAATCAGGTTATAAAAGACCTAGAAGGCAGAGGATTTTGTAGTTAATCCAGGAGGTGATAAGGAGACATTGGAGTTCATTGGACAGGAAGGGGGTGACCTAGTCAGATCTGTGCTTTAGAAAGATTGAAACACTTAAAATTATTGATTTAGGGCTTGAAAGGATCTTAGAGATCATCTAGTCCAAGGTTTTGGAGCAGGAACCAAGCACAGTGTCAGGGAAATGATAATTGCTCAATAAATAAATATATGTTGAATTGAATTAACATGAATTTGTCCATGCAAAGGAAGGGGACATAAACAAGACCCTAGCTTCAAAAGGCCTTTCCAAGAGGCAGTGGCTTCAAAAACAGAAGTTGTTACATAACAGCAACAAGGTTAATGATGAAACGGTGTGGCACAGTGGAAGGTGGGCTCCCTTTGGAGCTAGAGAACCTGGGTTCAAATCCCACCTCAGACATTGCCTGTGCATGTAATCATGTGTAAGGGATTTCAGTGGTCTAAGAAAGTCCCAGGCAATGAAATTCCCTCAACTAAGTACAGATTGGCACTTTCTCTGAAATTTACTTTTTTAGAAAATTTCTAGAGAACTGGCACGTTAACTGACGTGCCAAGAGATACTCAGCCAGTATGTGTCAGAGGTAGCACTTGAACATAGGTGTGATATGAGCCCTTCTCAGGGTGCTCCCTTTAACCTGCATTGGTTAGGTTGGTTCTTTCCCTAAAAGACAAGGAAGCTGTCCCTGAGTTCTGGTTGATTGGGGAATGGGCCTGAGGGGCTAAGGCTCAAACAATATCTCCATGACAGCTTCCTAGTGGCCTCTGGCTTCCAACCTATGTGCCTTCTAGATCAACCAAGGGCATATAAAAGGCTCAACACACATGAAGACTTGGCAGAAATCACAAAACCACCAGAGTCACCACCCTCTGTCTTCCTGACCAGGCCCATTTTCACATGGAGTCGTTACGGAGCATATTTGACCTAGGCTAAGTGCTGCAGCATCCTTGTTGAATGTACTTCCTATATTATGGCACATGAAACCTCCATTTAACTGTTAAATGACCTGCAAGTAGCTCATTTCATTCCCAGAGCAAACCTAAATCAATGGGGTGGCCTGCCTCAGGGCTGCCTATTATACCAGATCTTCCTAACCTGAAGGCTAGCTTTCTGTCCAGTAATACATACTTTAGTTCACCAGAACATAATAGAATCATCCAGGTTCTTCCCAATTTTGACCTCATAGGGCAGGTACAAAATCTTAATCAGAGAACACCTGCCTCTTCCTTGGCTGACCTCACTCCAAAGGCCAGGGGCATCCTCCAAAGAAAACAAGGAATAAAGAAGCATTGTAAGTTTAACAACAATCTTCTGAGTGGTTCTATTGTACTGATCCTGTAATTATTTCTGTTTGAGAAGTAACCCTCCCTTGCCCACATTCCACACACATACACACACAAACACACATACACATAGACACAAATACACACATCCATTTTCATTTCCTCCTCCTCCTTCTCCTCTTCCTCCTCCTTCTCCTCCTCATTCTCATTCTCCTCCTCCTTCTCCTCCTTCTCCTCCTTCTCCTCCTCCTCCTCCTCCTCCTCCTCCTCCTCCTCCTCCTCCTCCTCCTCCTCCTCCTCCTCCTCCTCCTCCTCCTCCTTCTTCTTCTTCTTCTTCTTCTTCTTCTTCTTCTTCTTCTTCTTCCTCTTCCTCTACTTCCTCTTCCTCTACTTCCTCTTCCTCTACTTCCTCTCCTCCTCCTCCTTTTCCATCTCCTCCTTCTCTTCCTTCTTATTTTTCTTTAACTTTTTCATCTTGCATGAATGTAACCTTTACTACCACAAATTGTGCAGTCAAGTTTCCTGCAGGTGAGAAATTTCAGGGGTCAGCATAGCCAGTATAAAACAAATGAGCTTCGTCTTGGGAAAAATTACTTTCCTGATCACAGTGTCTCCACTTCCATGTAATTGTCTATTTTCAGCTTCTCACATCTACCTCAGGACTTGGACTACCTTGTGACTCTCCTCGCTCCACAACTCTTGACTTTGACCACTGAGGGGAATGACTGTTTGTTGCATCCTCTTTTTGTCTCCTGGTCACTGGTTTCTAACTTTGAATTTTACCCTTAGTCTGAGTCCTAGATAAGCCTCAAAAACATTGGGACATGGTTCCCAATCCAGGATAAGCTTTCATAATTGTAATTCAAAACCTCTCTTTGAATTATTTTAGAAAAAAAATCATCAATACTTACATTATTATAAGAATAAGATGATTAATAGCCTTTGGTTAGATAAGAAATGTCAGAATCAAAGGCTAATGTGGGCATGACAAAAATACAAAATATTCCCAACAACAACTTTAAGCACATATTTTCCTTATAAGGTGTATGTTGTCATTGCATTTATCTGTGTTACTGATAACTAGTCCCTAAGAATTTTAAGACCGTAAGTTTTAAGGAACCTTAGATGTTACCTAGTCCAATATTATAGGGCCATAATCAGACTTCCTCTGTGAAATCTGGCTGTTGCCTAGGCCACCAAACATTCTGTACATAGGAAGCAGCAAGCATATTACTAATAAAGACAGGAACTTAAGAATCTGGAAAAGACTCAGAGGAGTGGAATAAAAATAGCTAAATAGTTGGAAATGATGGTCTATGTTTAAAGAAAGTCTAGGGAGGTTAAACTACATAAAAGAATATTATAAGGAAAAGAGGATAATATCACATAGAAATTTATTATATGAGAGATTCTGAGCAACCATTTTCCTTTATCTAGCTGTTACATGGGGTAACTGTAGGTATCCTACAGGACTCTGTCCTGGGCCCTCCTCTCTTTTCCCTCTGTACTACTTTACTTGGTAATGTCATAACCTCCCCTGGATTTAATTATCATATCTATGCTGATGATTCTCAAATCTACCTATTCTTCCCTAATCTCTCCACTGACCTCTAGCTCGCAACTGCACCTGCCTTTTAGACATCTCAAACTGAATGTCCAGTAGACGTCTTAAACCAAACCTATCCTAAACAGAACTCATCATCTTTCTTTCCCTCCAAACTCTCCCTTCTACCTAACTTTTCCTGTCACCATGGAGGATATCACCATCCTTCCAGCTACCTAGCCTCACAACCTAGGTAGCATCCCTGTCTCCTCACTTTCTCTTACCCTCACATTCCATCCATTTCCATGTCATGCCAATTCTCTTCTACAACAATGTAGATTCTCACCACCTCATATCTTGATTATGGCATCGATGTGCTGTTTGGTCTCTCTTCTTCAAGTCTCTTCCCAGCCCAATCCTCTACTTGACTGTCAAAATGATCTTCCTAAAGCTCATGTCTAATTATGTCACTCCTCATTGGTTTGGCATACAAAGGACTTCATAGCCTGGCTACCTCCTACCATTCCAGTCTTCTTACACTTTTTTTCCCTTCAACATATGTCATAATCCAATGATACTAACCCTCTTTCTGTTCCCCAAACAAGACATTCCATCTCCCCAACCTGGGCATTTTCACTGGCTATTCCCTACACCTGGAATTCTCTCTTTCCTCATTTCTGCCTCCTGATTTACCAGGCTTCCTTCAAGTCCCTGTTAAAATTCCACCTTCTCTAGGAAGGCTTTCTTGACTCCTTTTAATGCCAGTGCTTTTGCCTTGTTGACTATCTCCAATTTATCCTGCATATAGTGAGTCGTGTATAGTTATTTGTATATTATCTTCCCTGTTAATCTAAGCTTCTGAAGAGCAAGGGCTATTTTTTTTTCCTTTTCTTTGTATCCCCAGTACTTAGCACAGTGCCTGGCACTGCCCACCCAATTTGACTTTGTCTGGTGCCCTATTTTACTACAGTTAAAGCATCTAAGAATAAGACTTTACATTTTTTCATTCTTACTGATCTGCTTTAATCCCCAGATTATCTATTTCTAAGTCATAAATGTGTTAGCACCCAGTATCTGAACCCTCTATGAACTCATGTTATTTTTTAAGACTGTTAGAGATGGATTTAGTTACTAATTTTTTTATGCAGCAGGAACATACTGTGGCATAGAACATAAATAATTCCCCTATAGCCGTATATATGGCTGTGATTATACAACTCCTTGGCCCCAGATAGAGACTCTTAGAACAGCTGGTATCTCCTGATGGTTGTTTACTTTAGGCTTTACTCTTAAGTAGATAAGAACAGGCAAGTAAAGGCAGACTGGGTATGGTGATGTCTTGTACACAAGGCGTAAAACTCACCTCCAACCCCCATTTAGCCTTTATTGCATGGCTTGGGAAGATAAAAAGGTCCATTTGGTGAGATTTGGCCTTGCTCCATTAAAGCTGAATTTATGTAAAGCCATCTAATATTGCAATTGACATTGTGTTGCATTCAAGACATTATTTACGCTCAATATGCTGAGCATATATGAAACAGTGTGTGTTCTGTTCAAGCAGCAGGATGCCCATTTGGTGAAATCCACCTAGAAGAGCTTAGGTTCATAAATGGTAATAGGTAATCAAATGAGATTTTATGTATATATATATATATATATATATATATATATATATATATATATATATATATATAGAACTTTGCAAAACTTAAGGCAATATATAAATGTTAGCTATTATTGTTATTCACCTAACATTTTAAGGCAGAAGTATAACTAGGACGGAATGATTGGAGCTTTGCCCTAGGGTACAAAAGTTTAGAGGGCATTGTCAGCTCTTGTATTTCTCCAAAAGGTACAAATAACTGAAAATAGGACTTGGGTAGTAGGAATAATCAGTTTAAAGGTGAAACTTCCAGATGATGAGTTTCCTTTTATAAGCCTGAAGTTTCTTAAAAAGTTTATTTGAGAGTACCCATTTGATACCTGCCTGAGGAGTATTTGTTGGTGTTGACCCTGGGCAACAGAGTTACTGAGCATTTTCTAAATTCGTTACTGCAAATAATGAAGTTACCTTTAAGAGGTTCTTTGTACTGAAGCAACTTCATCAACAACAGAGGCTGCATAGACCCTACCAGCCATCTGTCCAGACAATGCAGCCATATGTTTCCTGATATATTTGTCAAAGACAAACTTCAGAAAAGATGTTTAAAATCATCAGGCCCATAGAATAGCCTGTACCTTAATTCGTGTAAGAAGACAGACAGAGAGTATAAGAATGCTGAAAATCAGATTCATGAAATCCTGAGACATTTATGCTAGAGGAGATCTTGGATTCAGTGCATCTTCCTCATTTTACAGATGAAGAACTGAGGCCTTTAACCCAAGTAATCTGACTTCAGAGTTAATTTTAAATTAAAGCCTAAGATACCTAACTAGTTAGTGGAGGGGCCAGGACCATATTTTCTTTTCTTTCTTTGTATGCGTCTGTATATGTAGTTAATGGCTATATTTTGAGCCCTCCTGGCTCAGAGTGAATGTCAATGGTAACTGTTTCTTTTTTGAGCAGCAACCCTGAGGGTCCTGCTCTCCCAGTGTGTTTTATTATCTTTTTTTCTAATTAAAGGGGCCATCCCTTGACTCACTTCTTTAAGAGGCCTATTCACTGAATGGGTGTTACCTCACTCAAAGTAAGAACCTGGAAAGGCCTTGGCCTGAAGGGGCCAGGGTCTCCCATCATATCCTTGGCCATCTGAGGAATATCAAGCCACTGGACTCAGATGGCTTTGGAGGAGAAAGTAAGGCTGGTGACCTTGCACAGCTGTCCCTCACTCAAATCAAAGTCCACTGCAAATCATGTCATCAGTTTCCTGATGTCATGGTCCTCTTTGAAAACAAAGATCAAATACAACCTGTCTACTTTCTGTCTCTGTCTCTCTATCTCTGTCTATCTATGTCTCTCTCTCTCTTTGTCTTTGTGTCTCTGTTTTGATAGATAGATAGATAGATACATAGATAGTCTTCTTTCTCTTTCTTGAATGAGTTTGAGATTACGTAGCACAGTTAAAATTAGCCATTACAGCCTTTTTATCCTGGGCTCCATCTAGACCATCATCCACTACCACTGCCAAGATGTTGATGCCCAAGAAGAACTGAATTGTCATCTATGAATTTCTTTGTAAGGAGGGAATAATAGTAGCTAGGAAGGATGTCCACATGCCAAAGCACCTAGAGCTGTCAGACAAGAATGTGCCCAGTCTCCATGTCATGAAGGCCATGCAGTTTCTAAAGTCTTGTAGCTATGTTAAGAAGTACTTCACATAGAGGCATTTCTACTCTTACCTCACCAATGAGGGCATTCCGTACCTCCGGGATTACTTTCACCTGCCCCTGAGATTGTACCTGCCACACTCCACAGAAGTCTCCCTGAGACAGGAAGGCCAAGGCCCAAAGGTCTGGAGGGCAAGCAACCTGCCCAGCTTACTGGGGTGAAGCTCACAGAAACACATACAGAGGAAGCGGTGTTGCCCCTGGTGCTGACAAGAAGGCTGAGGTTGGGGCTAGGTCAATAACAGAATTCCATTTTAGAGGTGGATTTGGTCGTGGATGTGGTCAACCTCCTCAATAAAAACTGTATAGGTATGTTTCATATTGAATAAAATTTGGGAAAAAAACAAAAAATAGTCATTACATTTGATTATGACTGACTTTGGAGACCTTAGAAGAAAGTGACTGCTCATAAAAGGGTATTATTGAGCCCAGGTTGATATCTAAGGAAACACAAGCACTGTAGACTTCCAAGCACATTGAAGAGGAACATTTTATTTCTACCTCAGCTATTATTGCTTCCCTCCCAGCTTTGAGACAATCAGGAGATAACAAATACTGTCCATATGACTGAGCTGACCCTAAGTATACATGAAGTAGGAAGCCATTCATCTGGTAAGATTGCAAATTGGCTAAGGACAGAGTGCCACCTAAGCCCACATTCCTTCCTGGTGTCTGAGATGTTCACAGTAGTCTTTTCTTTGGATTTAAGGACTGGAGACCTGTAGATATGTTACCTAGGTATACTTAAACCGTATTTGACCCCTTACAACAATTCAGCATGTATTAGTGTAGCTTCTTAGACAGCCACATAGTAAAGACTTGAAGGAAGAGTCATGGGAAATTTTTATATATATATACACATACATATATACACACATACACACATATGTATATATGTATATATGTATATATGTATATATGTATGTATATATATGTATGTATAGATACACACACATATACATATATATATATATATATATATACGTAAAGATATAGAAATAGATATAGATGGGGGAAGGATCTTCGTGAAAGTTATAAAGAGTGGCTTGAGAGTTTTAGGGTGCCAAGGATCACTCTGAAAAGGTAGAAGGGTGTCATCCTTCCTTATTTCCATTGGGACTTTGTTTCCTCAATTGTTCCACATGCTCTTCCATCTTCAAGCTCTCCTCAGCTATCTCTAGCTATTGTCTCATCACCCATTTATCCTCTGCTGCTAAATTTCTAGAGGCTACGGTCCACCTCTGCTGCTCCCATTTTAACATCATGCCTCCATTCCTCAGTAACTTGTAATCTGACTTCTTTCCTTATCACTCTATGCCAGTTACTGATAATCTCCCAATTCCCTACCGCAGAGGGAAATTCTGGAATTCTAAGATAGAACTTGTAATGCTTTTTCTCCGTAAAAACATCACTTATAAATGGTAGCTAAGTTCTATAGCTTTTATAATACAGTGTAGTTCTGTTTCAAGTACCTGGGAAGTCTTATTGAAGCATAATTCAAAATTCTTCAATATTTCACAGATATATAATTTTTTTATGACTACCTTCCCCTTTCCCACTCCAAATTCCATCTCCTCCAATTAGTGCAAATAGTGAATATTGTAAAATGGTAGTATGTATGTATTTGTATTCACAGAGGCAGCTAGGTGACTCAGTGGCTAGAGTCCAGAGTCTGAACTCAGGAGAATCTGAGTTCAGTTCTGGCCTCAGGCACTAGTTGTATGACCCTGGGCAAGTCACCTAGTTTTAATCCACTAGAGAAAGAAATGGCAAACCATTACAGTATCTTTGCCAAGAAAACCCATTAGACAGTATTGGCATGCTAAGGGTCTATGGGATCATGAAGAATAGGATACAACCGAATGACTAAACAACATTTTAATTCATTCTATTAGCAATTATAATTACATAAAATATAGCTATTTGTTTCAGCACAATGGAAGTGTGCAGAAAGAATTTGGATAATACGAGCACTTCACAGGATTCATTATTCACACTAATCAGAACCTAGCTATGAACAATATTCAAGCATGACTGTGATGAAAAATCCATATTGTCAACTCTCTGAAGTTCTCACAATTCAGCTAGTTGCTCCTCAATTGACAAAAAAAGTGTCTCCTTCTACATTCTGGGTCCATCAGTGCTCTGTCAAGAAATAGATTGCATGTTTTATCATTAGTCCTCTGGAATCATAGTCGATCATTACATTCATCCAAATTTATAAGTCTTTCAAAGGAATTAGTTTTTACGCTATTGTTATGCATGAATTATTCTTCTGGTTCTTCTCCTTTCATTCTGCACAAGTCTTCATGGGCTTTATTTAAATTATCCCTTTCATCATTTCTTACAACTTAATATCATTGCATCACACTTTATATACCATAATTTTGTCAGTTATTCCCCAATTGATGGGCACTCCTTTTGTTTCTGGTTCATTGCTACTGCTAAAAGTGCTGTATAAACATTTGTGTGTGCATATTGGGTCATTTTCCTCTTTATTTGTTCTTTTTCTTTTATCTCTTTGGGTACAAGTCTAGCAATGATATCATCTACTCACCATTTATTACATTGTTCCTCCCAGAAAAATGCATTTAGAGTTCCAAACAATGCTACTTTGGGAATGTAACCAGTTGATAAGTTAAGTTATACCTCTATTTATCCCTTCCCTAAGAATTGAAACCACCATCACAATGTCATTCTAATAGGAAACTCAATGGTCACTACATAAGAACCCTACATTTATGAAGAATAAATATTACATGTTTAAGATGGCTGTCTAGCTAATTATGTAAAAAAACCCAAGGATTTCTCACATACATCCTTATGTTCTGAACTCTGTATCAAAATCAGAATTCAATCTCCACCCCCCAGCACTACTTAGTTCTTTGAGCAATATTCCTTTTGGAAATCTTCAGTTATAAAAGGGGAACATGCCGATCTCATTCTCTAGACAATTGGAAGAATGGCTGAATGATAATTGATTATAATTGAAACGAGGCAGCTTTCTCCTAGATAAAGTGTTCAGATTTATACCAGCGTTCAGAAACGCACAAGACAGAAATGAATTTTGCCCACAGCTTGGCATTTGCCAACTTTTTCCGGTTCAAATGAAAACTCATTTTGGTTAATCTTTTTAAATGTAGTACCATGGTGCGTGTTATTACTGTGCTATGTATCTGTCACAATATCAGCACCTCTCAGACAGATTCATTTAAATACAAGAAGGATGAAGATTTTTTTTAGTTCTATCCAGGATGGCTTTGTTTTTTTTCAAATACACACATACACACACACACACACACACACACACACACACACAGTCTAACACAGGGAGTTCAATCCAGAGTTTAGTGACAAAGTCAATATGTTCAAACTTTAAAATAACCTCAGGCCTTCAAAGGCTGAAATGGGCATCACATTCTTTAAAGTTAATTTGCAATCTGATTTCCCACCCAAATGAAAGAGAGGGAGAGAAAAGGGCAGTCATTTGAGATGATTTTACTGAGCTCTGTTTATTGCTAAAGATTTGTTAGTTCAGAGGAACATCTGACCTAGTGATATATCCTGTTTTCAACTATGCAGATAAACAGTGGCTAGATGCATAAACTTCTGTATTTGCTAATCAAGTAAGAAAAATAAATAGCATTCAACTGAATTCTCTGGTCAAAGGAGAAGGAATGAATAGTCAGGTTCTAATTATATCACTAGACTAACAATATTTTAAATTGAGTTTTTAGACAGAAATTCCTAGTATATGTTTGCTTGTGTGATCTTTTAAAAGTCCCTATGGACAGAAATGAAATGTACCACATTTCAAAAATCTCAAAAAGTCTATCTTTAAAGAAATACTGAAGTTTGGCAGAAGGACCATGAAATGGGATTCAGAAATTGTAGTACTAAGCCTTAGCACTATTTTCACTTCTGTTAATTATAAGGAAAGGCATTGACAATCTAGACAATGCCTGAAGGAGGGTTCCCAGGATGCAGTAGAGATTTGAAACCATGCCATACAAGGATGGGATGAAGAAACTAAAGATATTTAGCCTGGAGAAGACTGGGGGGAGGGGGAGGGGACAGCTATGATAACCCTCTTCAAGCATTTGAAAAACTGTCTTTGAGACATTAGACATGTTGTATTTGGCTCCAGAAGGCAGAACTAGGAACAATGGGTGGAAATTGCAAAAGAGACTGATTTCAGCTGCATATAAGGGAAGTTTTCAACAATTAAAGCTGACCAAAAGTGGAATAGAAAAGCAATGAGTCACTCATTATTGGAAGTTGTAAAGTGGATGTTGTCAGGTGACTTACAGGAAATAATACCTGCTCCTCCCTTCCTCTCAGGATTATTGTGATAAAGGATGTCTTTGCCAATCATTACCACCATCATTATCGTTACCAACACCACCACCATCATCATCACCATCATCATCATTATTGTCCTACTTTGAGACTTTCTAATGGCATGGAAATGACCTTGGGTGGTGAAGCAGACCATAAGCTCTATAAGGTGCTATAATATTGGAAAGTTTGAGAATTATCCCACAAACCGTCTGTGTCTGATTGCCAAGGACCAGCCCAGGGAAATACAAAGAAGGCCATTGCCCATTGATTGGGCTCTTATGGCAAAATCTTTGGCTATAGCAACTCATGAAGAAGGAAGGAAGGAAGGAAAGAAGGAAGGAAGGAAGAAGGAAGGAAGGAGGGAAAGAAGGAAGGAAGAAAGGAAGGAAGGAAGGAGGGAAAGGGGGAGGGAGGGAGGGCAGAAGAAAGGAAAGAAAGAAGGAATATAAAAAAGAAAAAAGGAAAGGAAAGAAGAAAAAAAGAAAGGAAGGAGAGGGGAGGGAGAGGGGGAGGGGAAGGGGGAAGGGCAAAGGGGGAAGGACAGGGGAAGATGAGTTGAATTATATCAGTCTTGGTATTCTTGATGAATCCAGGAGAAAGACAGAAGTTCCACCTAAATGGTAAGATGACTCAAAGGTACTTCTTAGAGTGGGAAAAAAGAGTTACCTGAGTTATTTTTATCATATATCCAAAGGCAACAAAAATATTGTATCACATGGAATATGGTCATTTTGTATTATGCTATTGTTCATAAGCATCTGCAAAAATAAAACAAATAAAATAAAATAATTGCAGTTCATTTATCAGCATCAGTTACTGACAAGAAAAAGGTTTAAAAATTCAATGAAGAATTAAATAAGGTCCCCCAAATTAAATTAACCTATATTCTGACACCTTGTGCATAACTACATTCTGATAATATCTACTGATATAAAATAAACTGTATTCTGATACTATATAGTGATATATACTAACCTCTATTCTGATACTATACCAGCATAAATTTGTTGTAAAGATTAAAACAGGTAATGACCGTGGAGCTCTCTATAAACCTTAAATCCTACATAAAGTCAGCCATTTTTATTCAACAAACATTTACAACGTATTATGTGCAGGAGAATATTATACTAAGCCCTTGGGGAAAACAAGAATGAATAAGATATGGGTCCTGCTCTTTTGGGTATAGGGAGTTTACAATCTAGCAGGTGAGACAAATACATAAATAACTATAGTAGAAAAATAGAGTCTAAGTGCATGGATGAGGTACAAAATACTTTTTTTTTACCCAAAGGAAGAAAGGCAATCCCTAGCTAGGATGATCAAAAAAAGTTTCATTCATGGAGCAAGGGCTGTGCAAGGGATAAGAGAATTAGTAAGATAGTTTAAGAAAGTCTAATCACAAAGAGAAGGCAGTGTGTGTGTGTGTGTTTGTGTGTGTGTGTGTGTGTGTGTGTGTGATTGAAAAGTGTTGTGGCAATAGATTCAGGAAAGAAGCCATTACAGCTTCCCTAGACCTGCACACATCACTCTGGGACCTTGGGAATACGCTCAGGATTTACCCTAAAGGTGGAGAAAACATGCCACAGGGTAAAATCCACCAGGGCAAAACTCAACTCAAGCCCAGGCCCTTTGCTTATGCTCCCCTCCCCAGAGCCCCAGTATTCAAGCCACAGACCTCCCTGAGGGGTCGAGTCCCTTAGCTTGGAGAGAAGTCCCAAAGTGTATGAGTAGCCTTGTTTTCAGTCCCAGATAGAGTCCCTGGACTTTGGAACTGACTTCTGCCATGCAGAGTGAGGACAGACACTATGTGAAAATAAATGCCAATACTAAGGACCACTGAGAGATTGCCAAATCTTCCATGTCTCCTTCCCAAAAAGCCTGTGGTAACAAACCAAACACGACTATGATATATTGTGTCAATCAATCTACAGGGATAATCTGAGCCTGGAACTAGGGCAGGGAGGGCTGAGCAGGTTACTAATGGAATGAGAAAGAGCCACGTGGAGAGGGAGAGTTTGAAGATGCATGGGATACAGGGCATGATTGCTACAAGAAGGTTCTAGAGGATGGTGAAGGAGGTGGAATCAAAGGCAAAGGTAGTGGGACTAGTTGCTCCAGAGAGTAGGAATCTTTCCTCTGAAATAATTCAGAAGGGAAAAAAGAGAGAAGAATGCAGAGTAATGGAGAAGTTTTGAAAATCAACCAGTTTACATGAACTGATTCTATTTATTCTTTGTTTTGACCCATTCCTTAACTAAGGCCTATGCTTCCATAGGACTTCATATAGAATTAGAATGTTCCACCTGGTGGAAGTTGGACCTTCATGGTCTCTTTGTTCCCAACATCCTATTTCAATAACGTTTTTCCATTGCACAAAAAGTTACTGGCATGTTCATTTGCGTTATCATCCTGTTCTCACTGCACTCTCCTTCACTTATTCCTGGGATATGTAGTGTAGGGCAAGGAACTGGCACAAGAAGAGGCAACCAAAGATGGGAGTATAAGAGCATATCCATGAAAGACAGAGCATGGCTGCCTTTTATACATATACCTTTTAAAATTTATATGGGGAATATGCTGCTTTCCCCTGGATCTACCTTTCCATTCCCTAGCTTCCTCTCTATTTAAGGACAGGTACTTTGTCCAACCTGATTAGCCCCCTGACTTTCTGTACATGATCTAGATCTCTGGTCTCCTATCCCCCTCTCCTGGTTGATCCCTGACCTCTGATCTCCATGGGAACAGCTTCCTAGCCTCTTAATTGTATGTCCTTATGTACCACACTCTGTTTATCATTCTTCTGGCCATATGGATATGCACCAAGAATATCTGAGCTTTTGTTAAGTAAGAATACATACACACACACACACACACACACACACACACACACACACACAGTGGTGTCCTGCCATTAACAGAGTAAAAGAGAAGTAGTGGAAGGAGAGTACATGAGAGGGGAGAAATAGAGAGAGGGAGGAAAGTGATGGAAAAAGAGGGGGAGAGAGAGAAAGAGAGAGAGAGAGACAGAGTGACAGAGAGACAGAGAGAGAGAGAGAGACAGAGAGAGACAGAGACAGAGACAGAGAGACAGAGAGACAGAGACAGAGAAATATCTTTGCTAAGGTCAAAGAGAAAAAAATGTGGTTACAGCAAAAAGAGCAAAAATATAGGTTCCCATCCCTGAACTCCTTCTGTCCTCTGGAGGTTTGTTTTTAATATGTTCCTATCAATCTCTGACCTGCAGCAGTCTCCTATTTATCTTATGCCTACTACATAAGTCTGTTCACAAGGTTCTGCACTGATCCCCCATCCTTTGTGGACACACAGCAGAGAGGGAGGTTCGGGTCAATTCTCCCTTATCTGGTTACCTTCTGACAACATTTGTTTTCCTTTACCTCATTTCATAGGCCCAAATACTCCCACTAAAGCTCTTCCTTTTCCAACAGACCCAAATAGACCCAATTTCCCAAGAATCCAAAATCTTCCTATAAGCCAAATAAAGAAAAGTATAACTCCTTTATCCAAGGTTATAAAATAAAAGGCATTAAGAGAGAGGGAATTTAAAGTTGTTCCTTCAAACTCCCTTTCTGTAGTTATGATGACTTATGATGTGTCTACATTTAAAAACTCTCCATTTAGAAAAGAAATACTTATTGTGATAGCAGCTCAAGTAGCAATCTCCCACATGAGGCTTTTCAAGATTTTCCCATTATTAATTATTCTACTGAAATCACTTTGTTATTATTTATTTATATGTATGTATGTGCATGTGTCTGTATATACATATATATACATACACACATATATATTTATATGCGTGTATACACATGTTTATATAAAATATACACAAGAATGTATATACACACATGTGAAAATACATGTAAGAAATACAGACACACATATACATAAGCAAATTTCATTAACTTATTTCATGTGTTCATATGTTGTTTCCCAGAAAGGAAGAGTACAATAATTCTCTTTGATAGTGTTTTATTTTTGTTTTTGTAACCTCATTTCCCAGTACCGTCCTAGCACACAGTGCAGGCAGGGCAAGAAGGTAGTTGAATGAGTAGGCCTCTATCAGATTATGATAGGTAGGAGTATAGTGAGGTACTCAGGAACAAGGGGGTGTTAATAAAGTTGCTTAACATAACATTACTGAGAATGGGAAGTGGAAAGAGCTGACTTCATCGTTCCTATCAGTCTATCTTTCTTTCTGCCTTTCACACGTGATGACTGTGAATGGCAAATACACTTGTCCATCTGGGCTTTGGTCATTGTAATCTGATATACTCCTTTCAAGGAGTAATAGACCTCTGTTTGACCCAGGCTGTACTGCTATATTAAACACAAAACCAGGTTGACCCATATTAGCAGATTCAGGAGAATCTTTCAGGAGACAGGCATGTTAAAACTGTACAGTACTAGGGGACCTATGACTACCTGCCTTGCCTCCCTTCCCCCCACATACACCTCATAATGAATTGTTTATCTATAGAAAACTAAAAAAAGGGGGTGGGGTGGGGCTAGTTCAGATAAGGCAGGGTGGGAACCTTATTCTTTGATGACCAACAGGAAGCCTTTTGTGTAAAAAAAAAAATGAAAAAACCAAACAAAACAAAAACCCTCCAAAGGATAGAAATAAGTGACCAGAAATTAAGAAGGAAACAAGTGTGCAATAAAAGGCATGGGAGGAGAGATTCTTTCCTGGGACCACTACTCCCTTCAAGCCATATGTTCCTCTTTGTTGCCGCCAAGTGCATTTCTTTGCATCCAGAGAGATGGAGTCACTGTGGGAACAGGTGTCCCCAAAAAGAGTGGTTTGTGGGAAATAACGTTTGGTTAGCAATGATTAGGGCAGCACAGAAGGCAGTGGCTTCAATGATGAAACAGGCTCTGCTAATGGGACAAAATTAGTTCTACTCACCTCACTCTCCTTCATAGACCAAGAGAAGAAATGGAGAGGGAGTAGGGGGAGGAACACTTGAATCCGAAAAACAAGCTGGAAAAATATTTTAGCTATATCAGAGCAGGGATGTTGACTTAGATTTGGTTTTTATTCCTGGCTAACATTTACAAAGGGCTTTAAAGTTTGCCAAATGCTGTATATACGTCTCACCACAATACGATGAGAAGAGTGCTTGCAGGGACAATGAGCAAACTGAGGCTGAGAGTCTAACCGGCTGGCCCATGTGCACAGAGCTTGCAAGTGTCAGAGACTAAATGTGATCAGAGGTCTTCCTTACAAGTCCAGTCTTTACCCATTATGTCATGTTGCCTTTCAAACAGATCATCTGTTCGAATGATCCACTTTCAGTAGTTACAGGGCTAGTCACAACTTTAATTGCAGGCAAAAAATAAAATACATCCCCATGCTAACCCTCCACCTTTGATGCCTCCTTACCCCCTTTTGATACCTTTTTTCCCATCACCTCCCCATATCACTCAATCTTCAAGTTTCAAATGATCTCTCATGGACCTACATACAACATTTCTCTAAGTGGGCATGCCAGTTCTAGACTTTTTCCTGATCTCTGATTCCCAATCTAAAGTGACCTTCAGGGTCCTGCTTCCTCCAGCCTGACCACTTCAATTATTCCTTGCTAATGTATTAGCTAGCTAACACTTGACTCTTCCCAGTCAATACTTGGTTTGATGCAGGTAAAATACAAATATCAGTGGAAGCTGCTAAAACATGGGGGTGGGGATAAGGGAGGTGGTGGTGGGAAGGAGGAAGATATGTTTTTCTTTCCATATTTGAAAATAAAACATGTGAACAGCTTCCTATTTTATCCCTTTTTAAGGCTTGCCGTGCAAGGGATTGGGATTAAAGAGGCCTGAATCCTAGTTCTAGATCTTTCCATAACTATCTGGACAAATGGGTAAATCACTTCCTCTCTCTGGACTAATGTTTCCCCAACTATAAAATAATTTATAAGACTCTTTCTTGATGCTAATTTTTAAAATTTGCTTTATTGCCCTTTCCCCCCCTCTCAAAATTATTTTCTGTCTATCAGCTATCTTAATAATAGCTACTAATAGTAGCCAACATTTACAAAACATCTACTATGTGCCAAGCACTGTGCTAAGTGCTTAATTAATATTATCTCATTTCACCCTTACAACATCCCTGAGAGGTAAATCCCATCATCATTCCCATTTTACAGATGAAGAAACTGAGGTAAAAAGAGGTTAAGTGACTTGCCCAAGGTCACACAGCTAGTAAACTTCTCAAGCCAGATTGAATTTAGGTCTTTCTGTTTCCAGGTCCAGCCCTCTACCCCTGTTCTACCTAGATGCCTCACTCACCTTTGACTTACAGTTTATGGATAAAGAGACATTTCTATTAATAGATCAACCAGAAACCAATTTTGAAAAAAGAAAAAGTATTATTGTTTCTTGTTTTCAATGACTTGTTAGGAAAAAAAAAAAAAATAAAGATTGTCTAGGCAAAAAGTGGCCTGAGCAAACAAACCTTGGACATATTTTTCTTACACCAAAATAAAGTTTTTTTTTTATTTTTTTCCTCTCTTCTTTTCTTTCCTTTGCATACTTTCTATGTATTAATTTTGGAGCAAAATGAATATATACATATATATATATATATATATTGCAGCACTTTATCTAACTCTACATTGAGTCCTGTACATTGGGAGTGAGAAACAACTGAGATGGAATCCTGACTCTCTGTAACCACAGAAAAATTCTATAACCATAGGCAATTTTCAGCTAAGCTCTCTGAACCCCAGTCTCCTTATCAACAAAAATGGTGATAAGAATGCCTGTAGTACCTACCTCTCACATGGTGGTTGTAGAGCTCAGCTGAGTTAATGGTACATAAAGCACTCTGGAAAATGTAAAGAAGTATATAAATATCAGCTACAATTATGATTATCATTATTAAGTTGTATGGAAGCCACGTTGTAATATGATCTGTCTCACCTCAGCTGCCTTTTTCCCCCCTTCCGATGTGTGTCTAATCTCTGTGAAAATAAACATGTTTTAGGCTGTATTGAAAGATGCGCATTCCTCTTTAGTTACTCTTTCCTCTAAAAAGTTATTTACCAACACAAGCTTTGCCCTGATGTTATGCATCTGCATTCATTAGACCATGCTGTTTCCATTATAAACCCTATTACGTTATACACTCCTTTCTCATTTGTAACTATACTGTAATGACTAATGATAACAACATACCCATCCGTGCTCTAAATACTCTGTCTCTAGCATTATAAGCTTATCCTTCTGGGGTAAAATTTATGGTCTAGTTCCCCTCCTGTGTGCGTATGTATGTGTGTGTGTGTATGTGTGTGTGTTTGTGTGTGTTTGCGTGTGCTTGTGTGTGTGTGTTTCGTCCCTTGGAACAAAGATTTCAACAACGTTATAGCCATAAGTTAACTTGTAAGTTTCACAGGAAAGCCAGATAATAAAAGGACTATGTAATTTTATAGGCACTATTAACATCAGAGTTGTGCAAGCCAAAATAATGATACGGCTAATCAGATTGCATATTCCAAAGTGTAAACAACTTTCCTGAAAGGATCAAAAAGTCATATACTCCCCTCTCCCAGGTGTATTATGGGGGGGGGGGGGGACAGACAAAAAGAAAGGAAGGAATATGCAGTCATATTTCTCTTCTACCCAAGAAGTTTAAAAAAAATTCTCCAAGTATTCTAAAGGATATTATGTCATAGGAACTTTGAATCTAGCTGCTTCTGCACATAACAGGGCTTTTTAGACACTGTTGATGACTTTGATGAATGGATGTGAACATGTCTTTAGTTTTTAGCAAAAAAAATGCCATATTGCATTATTACATGTATAATTTTATTGTTTTTCAATGTAAATAGTACAGTATAACATAATGTAAAGGATTTAGAGTTGGGATTCTGGGGACATTAGACTCATCCTGTCTTTTCTACTAACTTACTACACGACCATAAGGAAGTCATGTCCTCTGTATGAGTTTCCTCATCCAAAAAATGTGCATTTAGACTAAATGATTTCTTTTTTTTTGTTTTTTGAACGTCTGTTTTTAAAAAGCTTTGAGTTCCAAATTCTCTCCCCTCTTCACTCCCCACCCACCCTCCCTAAGAAGGCAAGCAATTCAACATAGGCCACCTGCGTATCATTATGTAAAACCATTCCACAATACTCATGTTGTGGAAGATTAACTATGTTTTGCTCCTTCCTAACCTATCCCCCTTTATTGAATTTTCTCCCTTGACCCTGTCCCCTTTTGAAACTGGTTGTTTTTGATTACCTCCTCCCCGCATCTTCCCTGCCTTCTATCATCCCCCCTTTTTTATCTTCTTCCTCCCTCTTTCCTGTGAGGTAAGATACCTAATTGAGTGTATATGGTATTCCATCCTCAGGTCAAATCTGATGAGAGCAAGATTTAGTGATTCCCCCTCACCTGCCCCCTCTTCCCTTCCTACAGAAACACTTTTTCTTGTCACTTTTATGTGATATAATTTACCCCATTCTGTCTCACCCTTTCTCCCTCTCTCGATATATTCCTGTCTTATCCCTTAAATTGATTTTTTTTTTAGATATTATCCCTTCATATTCAACTCACCCTGTGCCTTTTGTGTGTGTGTGTATATCTATATATATATCTATATATATCTATATATCTATATCTATATCTATATATATATACATATATACATACATAGACACACACATATGTATATATATGTATACGCATATATATATGCATATTCCTTTCAGCTACTATGACATTGAGGTCTCATGAATCATACACATCATCTTTCTATGTAGGATTGTAAACAAAACAGTTCAACTTTAGTAAGTCCTTTATGATTTCTCTTTCTTGTTTACCTTTTCATTCTTCTCTTGATTCTTGTGTTTGAAAGTCAAATTTTCTATTCGGCTCTGGTCTTTTCACTGAGAAAGCTTGAAAGTCCTCTATTTTATTGAAAATCCATATTTTGCCTTGGAGCATGATACTCAGGTTTGCTGGGTAGGTGATTCTTGGTTTTAATCCTAGCTCCATTGACCTCTGGAATATTGTATACCAAGCCCTTCAGTCCCTTAATGTGGAAGCTGCCAGATCCTGTGTTATCCCAATTGTTTTTCCACAATATTCAAATTGTTTCTTTCTGGCTGCTTGCAGTAATTTCTCCTTGAACTGGGAGCTCTGGAATTTGGCGACAATGTTCCTAGGAGTTTTCTTTTTGGGATCTATTTGAGGAGGTGATCTGTGGATTCTTTCAATTTCTATTTTACCCTCTGGCTCTAGAATATCAGGGCAATTCTCCTTGATAATTTCTTGAAGGATGATATCTAAGCTCTTTTTTAGATCATGGCTTTCAGGTACTCCAATAATTTTAAAATTATCTCTCCTGGATCTATTTTCTAGGTCAGTGGTTTTTCCAATGAGATATTTGGCACTGTCTTCCATTTTTTCATTCCTTTGGTTCTGTTTTATAATATCTTGATTTCTCAAGTCACTAGCTTCCACTTGCTCCAATCTAATTTTTAAGGTAGTATTTTCTTCGGTAGTCTTTTGGACCTCCTTTTTCATTTGGCTAATTCTGCCTTTCAAGGCATTCTTCTCCTCATTGGCTTTTTGGAGATCTTTTGACATTTGAGTTAGTCTATTTTTTAAAGTGTTGCTTTCTTCAATATTTTTTTCAGTATTTTTTTGGGTCCCCTTTAGCAAGTCATTGACTTGTTTTTCATGGTTTTCTTGCATCATTCTCATTTCTCATCCCAATTTTTCCTCTACTTCTCTAACTTGCTTTTCCAACTCCTTTTTGAGCTCTTCCATGGCCTGAGACCAGTTCATGTTTTTCTTGGAGGCTTTTGGTGTAGGCTCTTGAACTTTGTTGACTTCTTCAGGCCATATGTTTTGGTCTTCTCTGTCACCAAAGATTCCAAAGTCTGAGACTGAATCTGGGTGTGTTTTTGCTGCCTGGCCATGTTCCCAGCCAACTTACTTGACCCTTAAGTTTTTCATCGGGGTATGACTGCTTGCAGAGTAAAGAGTGCTTTGTTCCAAGCTTGAGGGGATGCACCATTGATTTCAGAGCTATTTCTATACAGCCAGCTCTGCCACACCAGCACTCCTCCTTCCTCAAGAACCACCAACCCGGACCTGAAGCAAATCTTCAGCAAGCTCTGCACTCCTGCTCTGATCTGCCACTTAATTCCTCCCACCACGTGGGCCTGGGGCCGGAAGTAACTGCAGCTGTAGTTCTGTAGCTGCACCTCCCCCACTGCCCCTGGGGTGGTGGCCGAACCACAAACTCTGTTCCCCGCAGCTTTTCCCACTAACCTTCTCTGTTGTCTTTGGTGTTTGTGGGTTGAGAAGTCTGGTAACTGCCACAGCTCACTGATTCAGGGTGCTAGGGCCTGTTCTGCCCAGCTCCTGGTCTGGCTGGTCCTGCTGCCTCCCCCACTGAGCTCCGCTCCCCTCCACTCCATCCTCAATAGACCTCATCCAGCGACCATCCAGGCTGTCCTGGGCTGGATCCCTGCTTCCCTCTGCTATTTTGTGGGTTCTGCGGTTCTAGAATTTGTTCAGAGCCATTTTTTATAGGTTTTTGGAGGGATGTGGTGGGGAGCTCACGCAAGTCCCTGCTTTCCAGTCACCATCTTGGTTCCCAACTAAATGATTTCTAATGTCTCTTGCTGTACTAACATTCTATGTTTTTTTTTTTGTAGATAAGTTGGTCAAATTTAGTGCTGTGACAGATTTACATGATTTCATCACTATAACTACCATATTCGTTACCAGGTAGTGGTAATAATATTAGAGATACCTTCTCAGTGGGGTGCAGTGAAGAGGGAGGGAACTAGGAGCCCAGCTTGGTACAATTCAGACAGGAAGCTCAAGGCTTCATCACTTTATCATTTCATCATTTTTAATCATCTCTTATACCTTGAATTTGGGCATTTGTTCTGTGGGGCTTCTAGAATATTACCAATCATCATCTTGTACTAACATAACTAGGAATGCTTCTGCTCATCACAATGATGATACAATGGAAGAAAGACTCATTTCCCAAAACCATAGATGAAGGCAAAATTGCAGTTCTTTCTCACTGTTATTTCCTGAGGAGGATGGCCTGGTTGATCAAAGATCTACAAGCCCTTCCCTGCTATCTGACTTCTCTATGTTCTTTAGAAGAGACTCTGGGGCCATCATCATACCACTTCTCTTTTGGAGCCCTGGTTTCTTAGAAGTAGCATGGGAGAGGAATGATCACACTATATATATATACTGTCTTTGACCCATATGCGCCGCAATGCTATATTCTCTCAACTCTGGTTCCATTTTACATTGGATGGAATCCAGATATGAACCCAAAGTAATGGAATGGTTTAACCTTTAAAAGAAAATGATCCAGTGCCTTTTTAAAAATGTGGGTTGTTAACCCTACATTACCAGTTCCCCCAAAGCTCATGAATTTCTGATTTACATGTCAGCGTAACCTGATGAAATGGCTAGAGTGGTAGAATTGGAATCAGCAAGCCTCAAAATCCCATTTTTGACAATTATTAGCCATATGACCATGAGCTAATTTACCTCTCTGAACATTATTAAGTTACAAGTAGATAACATTAACCTGTTCTATCTATTTCTTAGGGCTATTGTGAGGCTCAAATGGGATAATATATGTAAAGTACTCGATAAACCATAAAGTACTATATAACTGTCAGTTATTAGCATTATTTCTACAAGCACTTGAATAATACCATATGGGACTGATTCTGCCTTCAGGTGTTGTAATCATTAGTTCACTCAAAGAAGACTTTGCTCTCTATAGTTTATAAGCCATCACTAATTTACACCATTATAATTAAATATAATTTACAAGAAAAATGAAAAGAATGATTTTCTTCAAGCATTCAAAGACATCAGACAGGAATGTTTTGATATGTACTCATCATATATGTGTAAACATCTCTAAAAAAAGGCTCATATTTAGCAAATAAATACCAAAACAGCAGGAAAAAAGGCATTTTGGCATCTGTGGGGCCCTTGAGCTGGCTAGCATGAGGTGTGATTGTAAAGTGTTTTCAGCCCTGCTGCTTAACATTTGCCAATCTGAATTAATTAATTAATTAACAATTATTTAATCAGAAGCACTGAGGATTTTAAAATGCAGGAAAAGTCTTTTTGTTTTCTAATTATAAACAAGAGATAAACTTGAACTAAAAAGACCATTGGACAACTTATCTGAAGCAAGACTCCTCTGCCTTTCCAAAGAACCTTCTCCATGTCAATTTTCATAATCATGGTGCCACCCATGCATAGCCTCCCAGGCTCTGATGGCCTATACTGGTGAATCTGGGAAAACAAACAAAACACATACTCACCCTCGCATTCCAAAGTTCTCATATTCTGTTGATGACCCAATTATACCATTTCCTTTACTCTACATTGAAATAACATTATGACACATTTCTGGCATCCCAAGTAACTGAGCTATGATTCAGCATGTAATTCCCTAGAATTCAAGATCATTTCCTTTGCTCTGGAAGCACACAGTAAGTACTCAACAAATGTTTTGAAAAAAAAAAGTTCAGCAAGGGCAGGAAGCGTGTAATTCTATGTTGTGCCATAAATGCTGCAGCACTTTGAGAGCACCCCAGAATTATCACAGACGATGAAAAGCCGGGCAGTGTGGAAGGAGCCCTGGAACCCCAGTTAGAAAATCTGCTTCTGTTTCCAGTTCTACTCTTTACCATTGTCTAAAAATGTTCCTCATATCTTTTAATAGAGAGCATAAGACTATTCTTCTATTTCACATATTGGGGAAACTTACCCCATTTTTCCTGCTCACTTGTTTTTATTGATGTTTTCAGTGTTTAAAGAATAAGCAAATTAAAAACTACACATTACTGAATGACCAGAACTGAAGGGAGGGGCTGCTAACCAGTAATAATAATAATGGTCTATTTTTATGTTATACCTCAAGGTTCCTAAGGCCATATGTGGACATTTTCTCATTTGATCCTTACAACCCTATGATAGTATTATTATCATCTCTATTTTATAAATGGAAAAGCTAAAGTTCTTAATAGTTAAATATTTGCTTCAAGTCATGTTGCTCATAGTTGGCAGGTCTTTTGAATAGAGACTGGTATTCTTCCCTCCTTACCACTACTATGTTGTCTTCAATCCATTGGAAAATATGTCCATTTAAATACATGCCATACGCATATGCACGCATTTGAATTGAGTAGCAAGGGTTTAGTGGTCCTGATTCTCTATGACTAATCTATGAAGCTCTGAAAGCAGCATGGGCCTAGAAATTCCAGTTCTGCTGTTCATAAAACCATCCATTTTCCCCTTACCTCCCCCCAGTATTGAAGCTACCACACACATATTTAGCAATAAATTAGAACAGGAATGTGTTTTGGTGGAAACTGGTTACTTCTTGATGGCTTTGTTTCTTGGAAGGCAAAACCTAATTTCTATTTCAACAGTGGAGAAGCCTAATTGTAGGGAAAATCAGTCTGTTTGATAACATCAGTTATAGAGGAGTTTTGCTAAAACATTCTTTATAGACAAAGGGTCCAGAACATTCTTTTCCAAAGTCAAAATACCTCCTGATTAATTTCTGAAGAACTGAAATATAGAATCATATTGACACTTGAAACTGGTAACACTTTCCTGCAATGATTGGACATTTCCTTCTCCCCTGTGCACTCTTGTGATGGGGCTTTCTAATTGGGCACTACCATGGCAGTATATGGTTTTGAACTGGTCAGGAATCACCCAGGGAGGATTGATTCTCCAGGAGGCAGGGTTGAACCAGGAGAGCTCCCCAGATATTTGGGGGATTTTCAATGGGAAGCCTAGCAATAGACAAGTAGTAGACACTGGTGGGTTAAAAACTACATGCTTTCAAGGGAACTTGGATTCACAGATATCTAAGGATATCTGAACTTGAACATGAAAATGATAATTGGGACAAAAGAGGACCGAAGAACTATGTGCAAGGGAAGTAAGGGGAGAGGAGAAGGAAAAGAACCTTCTGCCATAGAGGATTTTCACCCCAATGGTATGTATACATGCTCTTTAGAAAAAATAGTCAAATATAATATAACCTCTGAAACAAAGACAAGTTGGCATTGTGTGGATGCCCTTTCTTTCTTCAGTCATAGAATTAGGCAGTGGAAAAGAATTTAAAGGTTCTGAATTAATATAATTCTCAAAGTACCTAAACATTCATTGCTAGAAGGGAAATGTTTATTAACCCTAACCCTAATTTCGTGTCCTTGCAGGTTTTTAAGGTTATGTGGGTCCCCACAAAAACAAGAAAATCTGAACTGGGCTCAAAGTTCTTGCTGTGTGAACTACCTTGAGTGGTGAATAAAATTTGCACCACGCGCTTATGCCATGCCTCATTAAAATTACTCAGAAGGAATTTAGTCGAACTCATATCTGAACAAGAATCATCTTTACAATATAACTGACAAGTAATGGTGTCTCCTATACTTTGTGGTCTTCTGTAAGGAGAAACTTACTAACCTTTTGAAATAATCCATTCCTCTTTCAGATAGCTTGAATTATGAGAAATTTTCCTTCATATCAAATCTTATTTTGCCTTTTTGCAATCCATTGTTCCTAGCTCTTACTTCTGGGACCAAGTCAGACAAATGCAATTCCTCTTCCATTTGTCAGCCCTTCCAATACTTGCTATCAAGTTGCCCTCTGGGAATTTTCTTCCCCAGACAAGACCCACCTCAGTTCTTTCAAATATTCCCCCTATAGCACACAAAGCTCTCTCACCATCTGGACTGCTGTGTTCAGAACACTCTTCATTTTATCAATATCCTTTCTAAAATGGGATGCCCAGAAACAAATTCAATGTCCCAAATGTCCTACTAGAGCAAGAGATCTATTGGCTGGAAAGTTTGAAAGTTCTGGAAGCTTTCTTTAAAATTCCTTTCTACTGCCTTGTCACAATATTACTGGAAGTCACTGAGGACTTTCCCTTTCTTACCAAAATGTTGTTGTTTTTGTCGGTGGTGGTGGTACTGCTGCTCTGGTAGTATTTTTTTTTCAGAGTCTTACTCTTCAGTTTGAGGATTTTTTGGCAAAGACACCGGAGTGGTTTGCTATTTCCTCCTCAGAGTCGTCTTACCAATGAGGAAACTGAGGCACATCTAATAAATACATGAGGCCAGATTTGAACATAGAAAGAGAAGTCTTGGTTACTCCAGTCATGGCACTCTATCCATTGCACCACCTAGATGCCCTCCAAAATTCTGTAGCTTGCTAATAATCTGGAATTCCTTCTCTGCATTCTGGGCACTAATTTTCTGTGTTTTTCAAGTCTGAAAACAAACTGTCCTGTTTCTAATAACTATGCAACTTGCTTGTTCCCACCTTTTTCCTTTGCTAATTTTGGAACAAAGGGAGCTATTATTAAGTCGTCTTTTTTCATTTTTCTTGAGCAATCCCCTGCCTGGTCCCCTCTTAAAAAATATAAAACAAAAGAAAGTTTGGATGTGTTCTTAATTTCCTTTTTTTTCTTTCAAAAATATCTACTTGTTCAGGTAAACATTTCAATTTGCCACAGTGCCATGTAACTCCCTTTAAAGCTGACAATGGCCTAGTGGCAGCACATTATTCAATTAGCCATTTAAGGATCCTGTCTCAATTTAACCTCATGTCCAAGTTCTTGTCTGTTGTGCCTTTTCCTAGATGCCTCTTCTCTGCAGTTAGTTCTATCACGGTGGTAAAATACATATTTGCTTTGATTCTGAGCTGTCAAAAACACGCTGATAGAATGTCAAGGAGAGAGATTTCCTGTCTGTGTCCCATGACTATGAATACATGAGGAGAGTTCCTTTACATAATTGCAATTCCTCATAAGCTTGAGTGTAATTTTTCATTTGAAAGTCTGATACTCAAAGAACTTAGAATATATATAGGTTTAGATTGGAGGAATAGGCTTCTATTATCTGAAAAACATAAAAATTATGAATGTTACTACGGAGATTATCCTTTTCCAATTCAAATTCACCAAAGAATCTTTTTAGTTATTTTTTTTGTAGTACCAGATGTTAGCATATTCTTAATTCAAATCATCAACTTCAATTACATCATCAGGAAAGGCTGTTGTGTTCTTCCTGTATTTAAACTATTAATAAAATATGTTTTTAATTTTCAAAATTGCTTGGCTTTGGAACAGGACTTTTCTCTGGGGACCTGGAAAGACAGGAAGGCAAAGCAGCATATCTGGATCACTGAGATTTTCTTAGACGCACGTGGAAATCAATTACACATATTTTATAGCCATTCTCATTTGGGCCACTTGAGGTTGTTTTCTTTTCTTTCCTTTTCTTTTTTTTCTTTTCTTTTCTTTTCTTTTGCTTTACCTTTGAGCTTGAGCAGGTTATAAGAAATATGAACTTAACACAAGCTCACTGGACAGAACTAAAGATGTCAGTTGCATGACAGGGCTTGTAATTGGATGGTGAATCCAACAACATTTTGCAATCATTACAGCTAAAATAAATGTTTTCTTGTGGACTGAAAAGACAGCCAAGCATTTTTAACCATAACTTGTGACCAGGAGAGTGTACCCAGTGGGAAACCTTTCCAACCTGCGTACAAAATGTTTTGGCTGTGAAATCAGGAGAAACATATGGAGACTATTTTCTTTATATAAAACATGGTTGCATTAAGTCACACCTAAGCAAAGTCATCAAAAACTTTTGTGAGATAAAGTAACTAAGAGTGAAGATATGGCCTTAGTGCCATATTTTATAAAAATCAGGGTCCCTTTGGCCAAAACCTCACAAAATGCAACCACTTGATCACTGAGAAGGAGAGTTCTGTAAGGTGGTTGTTCATTTTACATGTGTACTTTGGCCCACACGTAAACTCTGTGGTTTTCTTTTGGATAGTTGGTTCAAAAAGGTATCACTTCATTTTTATTACTATTTTTTTAAAAAAAATTTGTTTCTCTTTGCCCAGGCTGGAAGTGAAAGGGCTACTCACAGATCCAATCCCACCACTGATTGGCATAGGAGCTTTGACCTGCAACATTTCTGACTTGGACAGTTTTGACCCTCCCTAGGTAACCTAGTCATCCCTCTGCTCCTGGTTGTTCATCATATTGATTCCAAACTAAGTGTAGACCACCAATTGGCTTAGCCTGCTGTAGCTCAGACCTCCCAAACTCAAGACATACAACAGCTTTGGCTTTCCAAGTAGCTGGTATTACAGTTTGCTCCACCATGCCCAGGAAACACATATCACTTTTTAAATGCCCCTGTGAAGACACTCTTTATGAAGCAGTGGATTAAGATCTAGAGAGTTAAAGGAACCAACCACAATGATTCTTTTGCTTAAAAACATCACTGGATCTGCAATATCATTTATAAAAACAAAATCCCTCCATGAGGTCAGATAATAACTCACACTTATCTTTGGATTGCAGAAACACATATCTAGAAAGAGAAGGGAACATGGAGGTCATTTTGTCCAAAGTCCTAATTTAACAGATGGCCATCCTCAAGGTCTTTTGTTTTTCTTCCAATTGGAGGGTCCCAGTGGAGCAGCTGTCTGTCTGTCCATTATCTGCCACTTACTGTACAAGACTGACCCACATTTTTGGTTCATCATTTTTTTTCAGTGACATTTAGCAATGCCATTTTCTGAGAACGCCACTACTGAAAGTATGCTGCAGCTTATTTATTCTCCCACCCCAAGTATTTCTGCATTGCTCTTTGGGTCACCCACAGTTTCTATTAATTTCTATTTAATAACAATGCCATTACAAGTTTCACACCGGTAGATATCATTGTCTCAGGAACATTCATATTGCAAAGACATAACTTGGTACCAGAAAGCAGCTTGGGATCATCAAAAATACTTACACTTTCGTAAATGTAGTCTATCCCCCTCTCTTCCTCTTACTCAGTTTTAAGCTCAACTGAATACCCGTCTATGGCACCTGCCCCAAATACATGCACTGATATACAAGCTGGCAATACAACTGTATGTCATCATCCAGAAATATAGGCATTTTTCATGTATTTACTTTCCCCCTACATAACAGAGTATTAGGCTGATCTCTTTTAAGTAATTACTGGACCTCATTTAAGATAGAGCACTTCACAGTGAAAATTAATGTTTTGGGATTTGATGCAATTAGCACAATAGCATTCTTAAATAGGAGCATCTGGAGGAACTTACCATCTCTCGGACCTAAGTATTTATAGGACATATCCTTGATGAAAATACAAGAGAGACAGAGTCACATTTTGCAAATTATGCTCTATAGCTGGTGTACAACTTTACAGATTGAAAGGCACAGAGACTAGGAGGTCCTATAACATTTACTATTATGATTAAAAAAAAACTAATTTGACTTAATAGGGCAAATTAGACTTAAAGGCTCTCATTCAACAGTCACTCATGTATTTTAAAATCAGAAAAGATTTTTTAAAAACAAATATAACCATGGAGAAAACACTATGCATTGACTCTCTGATTATTAATATCCAATCAGAGTTGTAAAAGAGGGGGATATATACCTATGAAATGTATTCTCCATTGTGATGGTACATACCTTGCACAAAGTCAAAATGGGAAAAAGAATTCCCTATAAAAGAATACTTGGAAATGTCTCAGCATCAGGCCAGATCTTAAGGGTAATATATTTTTTTAGATTAATAGGCATGTATCATTTACACTGCTGGTTCAGCAGCCCTAAGATTTTCATTTGAAATATTTTTTTCCTTGAGCGTGATACCTAATACTTTTGCATCTCCTTGACATTAACACATACTATACATGATACCTACTTTGCCCTTTCATTACATCTCTACCAGTTGAAATTCTAGCTATCAATCATGGCCCAGTTTCAACACCACCTCCTCTAAGGAGGCTTCTTTAATACAGGATATCACTGAGGCAATTAATGATTACAAAAAGAGCTAGGATGATCATGCTGTGTGAGTAAGGGATAACATTTGGACTGCTGAACTATGAATAACCTCCTAATACAAAACATATACATGCTTATGTAAATAAAGGATGACCCTTATGTGTGTATATATGTATATGTTTCTATTTCTATCTATACCTACAGATATAGATATATAGTTTGTGAGCATGGATATGACTTATTTTCCCCTATTAGTCTACCAGGTCAGCTAGATGGCACATTGAATAGAGCAGTGGGCTTGGAGTCAGGAAGACTCATCTTTCGGAATTCAAATTCAGCCTTAGACATTTCCTAGCTGTGTGACCCTGGGAAAATCAGTTAACCCTGTTTACCTCAGTTTTCTCATCTGTAAGATGACCCAGAGAAGGAAATAGCAAACTGCTTCAGTATCTTTACCATGAAAACCCAAATGAGGTCACGAAGAGTCAGATATGACTGAAATAACCTAACAACCTTAGTCTATAGGCTCTTTGAGGGAAAGTACCATGGCTTACTCACCCTCATATACACCATTGTACCTAATCAATAAGTAAGCATGTAAGTACCTACTCTGTGCCAAGCAGAGTACTAGGCACTAGGAATAGAAGCACAACATTGAGACAGTACCTTTCTTCTAGGAGGTTACTTTCTACTAAAGAAACATAGCATGTTTATAAATGTTGTTACTGCCATTTCAGTTGTGTCCCACCATCTGTGATCCCATTTGGGGTTTTCTTGGCAAAGATACTGGAGTGGTTTGCCATTTCCTTCTCCAATTCATTTTACAAATCAGGAAATTGAGGCAAACAGGGTTAAGTGACTTGTCCAGGATCACACAGTTATTAACTGTCAGAGGCCAGATTAGAACTCACAAAGATTAACTTCAGGCCCAGCACTCTATTCACTGCACCGCCTAGCTACCCCCAAACAGAAGATGCATAACAATTAAGAGAATCAAGAAAAGCCAACTGAAGGAGGTGACTCTGAGTTAATCCTTAAAGAAAGCTTGAGACTGTAATAAGTGGAGGTAAGAATAAAAGGGCATACCAGATATGGAGATCAGGCTATAGAAAAGCATGAAGATAAGTGTTGGAATGTCTTGATTGGGAAACCAATTTAACCCTTAATGTGTAGAGCATATGATGTGGAACCAACCTAGAATAGCTGCAGCCAATTTGTGCGGGGATTTAAATGCCAAATGGAGGAGTTTGTATACTGAATCAGTGAGGAGCGTCATTGCATTTTGTTTGGAGACTATCTATCTGTCTGTCTGTCTGTCTTTGTGTCTGTCTGTCCGTCTATCTATCTATCTAGATATAGATGTATATATGTGTGTAGGCATATATACATAAACACATATATATGCATAAACATATATATATATATATATACTATTAGCTGTGTGAAGGATATATTGTACACAATACTTTTTACACATTTTATATTGAACTGTGAAAATAAATTGAATTAAATTCAGTAGTGAAAAGTTGAAGATTTAAACATGTATCTCAAGGGAGTCTTTAATTACTCAAGAAATACAATAGACCTTGGTTTGTTATTATACAACTATGAATCCCCTGTGAGTGACATCATGTCCCCTTAAACAGATCCCACCCTGTTTTGTGTTCAAGTAGATAAAATCTATCTTTTGATGTTTTCCTTAGAAACTGTTCCTTTTCTGACCTTCTGTCTAATCAACCTTCTAGACTCCCTGTACCCTCATCCCTATCCATTAATTACTAAACTCTACCTTTTCTGCCCCTTTGCACACTTCAGTACTCTACTTTGCATTGTCCCTACACTTCATGGTGAAAGTGACTTCTCCCTATCATATTTCCATGGAAACTTTCTTGGCCTGTTAAGTCCACAAACTCTAGTGCTATTGAGGTCTGGTACATATTCAGAGGAAAACAATTTGTTTACATTCAAACTAGGGTAGGGATGATTGCTAGTTTCTTAATAGAAGACCATTTGTGTTTTGAAGGAAGACAGAAAGGAATCCCAATTGCATAGAAAAAAAATCTTAAAAATGTAATGAAGGGAAGTGAAGAATTAAAGATGGAATTGTGTCATGATGGAAATAGTTTTTCTTTCTATTTGTGTGTGTGTATGTGTGTGTGTGTGTGTGTGTGTGCCTGTTGTATTGCGTGGGTAAGGGATCTTCCTGGTTCTCCTTAAAAGTCTATTCTGTGTATGCATAAAGCTGCCCTAGTCTCCCAAATATAAGAACAAATAGGAATAAGAAGACTGATGCAAGAGAATTGGCTTATATTATAAAATAGTAAACGGCTGAGCAAGGATGGCAGAATCACAAAGAAGCATGCATCCCCACGGTGACTATACAGGACAACACTGACAGTTCTCTACAGTTAAAAAGACCCAATTTGCAGAGTAGAAACTTGAGAACAACCAAGTTGAGTTCCTGCTACTACTTGGAATTTTAGTCCCTAACCTTAGTTCTGCTTCCCTTACTTCTGAATTATCTGATTAGCAACTGGTTCACCTGCTCACCTGAGACCTCCAAATCTCAGCATTTTTAGGCATTCTACTAAATAACTTGTATTGCTTTTGGTTTACACTTCCTTTCCTTCCAACTTGGGTTTGTCCCCATTCACCTATTGAATAAGAAATTCCTTAATTAGTAATAGCCTTCTCTCTGGTAAGACATGCCAAGTTTTAATCCTGCCTCCCAATACTACTGAAAACATTAAAACTTTATCTTTGGTATTAAGCACATAAATGCATGTGTATGTGAAATCAGTACATAGTCATATTTTTTCTCCCATTTTTATTATATTTTACAGTGAACTTTCAGTGATGGAATGAAGATGAATAATTCAGGGAAGTAGAGATGTGACATCTAGAAACATGGTCACACCAGAAAAAGAATCCTTTAAGATAGTGAAGTTAAATAAAGTGAAAATACATTTAGGCAGCTTCTCTAACTAATTGAGAGCTTAGAAATTTGCATTTATGAATTCTAAGAAGCCATTTAGCTGAGCTGGTTAGATCATGATGCTAATGAGGCCAAGGTTCCAGATTCGATATCTCTCAGAGCACCTTCATTAGCTTGGAATGAAAGAAAGAGCAGCAAGTACCCAGGCCTGTAATCTTAGAGTATACCCTGAGAGTGAAAAGATGACATAACAGAAAAAGTATTGGTTTTGGAATAAGAGATCCTACATTTGAATCCTAGTTCCACTACTTACAAGCTGCATGACTTTGGCCAAATCATGATAAAATGAGGGAGTTGGACTTGATGCCCCAGAATGACCCTTTTGGTATGACATCCTACTGTCTATTAAGCAGACACAACTCATCACTATGTGAAGGAGAGTGGAATATCAAGGTAAGCATTCTAATAATGTTAGATCCCTAATGGTGGTGTCAGTTCCTAAATAAAAATCAACACAATCACAAAGGAAACACTATCTGAGATCTACAACAAGATAAAAGCATACCTTTGAGATACTGAAGGTTCATTTCCAGACCACCACAATAGAGCCAATATTGCAATAAAGCAAGTCACCTGATTTTTTTTGTTTCCCAGGGCATATAAAAGTAATGTTTACACTAGACCATAGTCCAGAAAGTGTGTCATAGTGTTATGCCAAAAAAAACCCCAATGTACCTACCTTAATTAAAAAATACTTTATTGATAAAAATGCTAACCATCATCTGAACCTTCAGTGAGTCATATTCTTGTTGCTGGTGGAGGGTCTTGCCTTGATGTTGATGGCTGTTGACTGATAAAGGTGGTAGTCACTGAAGGTTGAGATATCTGTGACAATTTCTCAAAATAAGATAACTATGAAGTTTGCTGCATTGATTGACTCTCCCTTTCATGAAAGATTTCTCTGTAGCATGTGATGCCGTTTGATAACATTTTACCCACAGTAGAACTTCTTTCTAAATTGGAGTCAATCCTCTCAAACCCTGCCACTGCTTTAAGAACTAAGTTTATGTAATATTCTTCAATATTGTTGTGTGGAAGGGAATAAGGAGGCCAAAGGTGAGGGAAAGAGATAGGGGAATAGCTGAACAGCGGAGCAGTCAGAACACAGACAACATTTATCGGCAAAGTTTACCACCTGGTATGGACATGGTTTGTGGCACCCCCAAACAATCACAACAGTAACATCAAAGATCACTGGTCACAGATGACCATAACAGATAGAATAAACCTTCAATTTTGTAAAATAAAAAAGTATTCAGTACCTGTGAAATACAGTAAAACAAAGCACAATAAAATGAGGTATGCCTGTACTGGCCAAAATAGCTATTCTATCACCCCCCAAATGTATTTTTATTTTCTAGGCCAATTATAAATCCATGTAACAAAGATGAAGAATATTTACCAAAATAGTCTTACCTCACTTTTAATACTCATTTTAAATAAAGAGATAATTTAACCATTTCAATTTTATGATTTTGTTTGTTCTTTTTTTAAAGACTAGGTCTCCACATCTTGCCCGAGGTAGAAATTGAGAGGGTATGGTGATCCCACTACTGATCATCATGAGAGCTTTGATATGCTCCATTTCCACTTTTTGTAGGCAACTTGGTGCCCCCCAACTCCTGGGAGTTCACCATAACAATGCTGGACTTTGTACGTACAGTAAGTATACAGCATGTTCCAAATAACTTTGAAAATAGATCTTATGTAATGTGATTCCTTCCCACCTAACTTCACTGAAACTACTCAATATCAACTAGTTTCATTTGTTTACATGGCTATTTCATTGAACGAACCCATTATTAACATAACTAATGCTCCCCTGGGTGTCCCCTCTATTAATCTTGTACCTGGAGAGTGAAATAATAACATTTCTATAAAAGTGATTATGTCTCAAAAGTTTCTCCTGCCTTTTGATTATTTATAATGGCTGATTAAAGCAAGCCTTCCAAGGTGAGACTTATGAATAATGAATGATCTCTGATTTCCCATCACTGTTAGCCATTCTCACTTGCTGTTTTTTTTTCTGAAATTCCCTTTTCTGCTAATGAAAAGTTAATTGGAGTTCAGTCTTCATTACAACAGAGTTCTATCTCAGCTACATGAGGCCAATGATTTTTATGTATTGACCGTCATCCTCTTCTCAGCCTACATGTCAGGTAAAGATCTCAAAGACAGCTTTCCATTTCTACCTGTCAGATTCCTAGCAATAAATAGTTAACACGATAGACATGTTGAATTTGGAAATAGCACACATTAGAGTGCAATCAAGGTTCATGTCATCTCAAGGGAAATTCATTTGCTTGTCTACAGGTTACAAAAACATCTGGACACCCCTCCAACCACCTGGACCTTTTGAGATTTAGGCAGTAATATCTATCATAGAGAATGTTTAGTTAAAGCAAGGGTACATGCAAGGCAGCATATCTAAAATGTAGGTAAGCTTACATATGAATTAGAAATGATTGCTGGCTCAAGTCCCTGGCGAACCAAGTGGAAGCCCAGGTTGATGAAAGTCAGGGCAGGTCAAGGACATATCTATAAAAAATAGTATATATTAAAGTAGTAAATGTTAACTTTGTCTGATGGGTCAGCAACTTTAGGGCAACCCTAGGGCTGCTCCTGATGGTCAGATCAAGAAGAAATGACCAGACAAGTAGGAGAAGAGCCAAGAAAGGTGCCTTGAATACTCAGAGAAGAGTGAGTACACAGGAGAAGAGATGTTGACAGGTTCAGACATTACAGAGAAGTCAAGAGGAGGGCATTAGGAGTTTGATTTTAGGCTTTGTATCTTCAGCATGGACAGCTAGGTGGTGCTATAGTGCATAGAGTACTAGGCCTGAAGCCAGGATGACTGATCTTCATGAGTTCAAATCCTGCCTCAGACATTTATTAGCTGCGTGACCCAGGACAAGTCACTTATTTCTGTTTCCCTAGGTTTCCTTACCCATTAAATGAGCTGGAGAAGGAAATGGCAGTATCTTTGCCAAGAAAACCCGAAAAGGGGTCACAAGGAGTCCAACGTGATTCGAACAACTCAACAGCAACAACAACAACAAAATGCCCAGCATATAATATGTGTCTGTCTAAATAACTAAATAAGAGTCAAAAAACACATCAACAAATTATTCTGCCTCTGATATGTAAACACAGGTAACCTGACTTTGCAAAATTCTTTGCAAAGAACATAAAATCTTATTTGAAGGCAATAAAAATAGTTTCTTTTTGGCCTTGAAAAGGGAAAGTATCAGTAAAGGTAACCAAGCAAGACCACTAGACAAGATAATTGAAACAATATGTTTTGACGTTTTTCCACATTCCATTTCTAATTAACTTGCTAAGTGTACTGGGCCTGAGACAGTTAGAAAAATGAGAGGTGCTTTTCTTAATGTTGAAACAGAAATATTGACCAGGGACTTATCAGAATTCTGAAGAATCCTGAAAAGGTCCCTCATTCTATCCAGTTTTCGTCTTCTTACAGAGCACCCTTGCTATTTACTAATTTTCTCCTAAGCCTATAGTCTTGGTAGCTTTATTAAAAGGTTTATGGCTGATTTGGTCTTCTCATTTTTTCCCTTTAATAGCCTTAATAGGGAAACAAGATTCTCTAATGGGAAGGAATTTCAAATGTCTTTCCATGTACCTACTTCACTGATAGCTCTTAGAAAGTTTTTTTTTGTTTTTTTTGCCATTTAATTTTATCTTTTCTCAATGAACAAAAAATCTATTTTTCCCACCTACCCTCTCACTGAATAAAAAATAAAAACAAACCCTTGTAATAATTATGCGTCATCAAGCAAAACAGATTTCTGCACCAGCCATATCCAAAGTAATCTGTCTTGTTCTGTACCCTAAGGCCATCACTCCTCAGTCATGAGGTAGGTTGCAGGCTTCCTCATTAGCCCTCTGGAATCCTGGCTGGTCATTGCGTTGATCAGAATTCTTAAGTCTTTCTAGTTCTTTGAATTTACAATCCTGGAAAATTTTGAAAGAATTTGATTTGGTGGCTACCCTGCTGATATTCACATAATTTATTTTGTTCTCTAGTTCACATGATTAGAAAAGCAGTAGGGGAGGAGAAGAAACCCTCCTGCAAGGTCTACCACAGCAGTTCTTTGTATTGACCACTGGTTCTCTCCAAACTTCTGGCTCCCATGTTTTTCTCTCACGTGTACCTGAGGTGCTAGTATGTTTCCCTCTCATTCTGACAGTTAGTGTGTCTTGGTCATCCTGGGAAGTATTTAGCTTGAAGAAGAAAAAAGCCAGTGGAGAGAAAAAGAAATGCTAGAAAATCATCCATTCAAAGCCAGAGAGTGTTTCCCGGAAGGAATGTATGATATATCCTCATATGCATATTCTACCTGACCAAACTCAGGGGTATATTAAAGAAATCCCATTTAGCTGACTCTATAATTAATTCTAAGAGCAGGAATATGAAAGGAGTACCTGGCTCCGAAAGGTCATCACAATCCAATTTCACTGAAAATCTGGTAAGTATGCCATGTAATGGGGTTTAACATTTCTAATGAGTTTAGTCAATGTTTGGGGGATATTTAAACATATCGTGGGTTTGTTCAGATGACTCTTTTACTTAAAATAATGAGATTTGTTTGACCTTCTATTAAGAAATTACCGGAAAATACACAATCCTCAAAGAATAGTATTGCGTACCTTTTCAGTTTTAGATAAGTGGCAACAAGGGGACTTGGTCAGTAGATATTTTCAGGAAGGTGGGGTGTTAGATGAGATGAATGAGACTTTCGCATTGTCTAAATGGGACAAGTGCCAACATTGTTCTTAGGAACCATTGTTCTGGGAGGAAGAGAACTAGCTTGACACTCAGGAGATGAGTTTAGTAGCTAACTAGCTGGTTTTGTTTTTGTTTTCCTCTTGTGCCAGTCACTTAATCCCACTAGGCTTTAAATTTTTTCATAGATACATAAAGGCAGGCTAGTCTCACAGCCGGGGCAGCTAGGTTACACAATGGGTAAAGTTCTGGGTTTGGATTCAGGAGACCTGAATTCAAATCTGTCCTCAGATACTTACTAACTGTGTGACCCTAGGGCAGTCACTCAACCTCAGTTTCCTCCTCTGTAGAACAAACTGGAGAAGAAAATAGCAAACCACTCTATTATCTTTGCCAAGAAAACCCCAAATGGGGTCACAAAAAGTCAGACACTGATGAAATGATGAAACAGTAGTCTCAAAGCAAGAGCAAGTGTTTACCAATAAGTTGGCTTGATACTCTATTAGCATGTATTTGATGGAAAGGGAACATGTAAAAGCCCCCAGCTGATTAGTTGAATCACCTATGGTGAACTTCAAAAAGGACATGGAAGAATTGGACACATACGGATGATTTTATCTGAATCGTTGTAGGGAATGCTCACACTAATAAGAATGCAAATTTATTATGGAGCATTATAATAAAATAAAGGTCTTTATCAACATGGTCCTCAAAGTCCCTTGCATCTCTTATGTTCTGCAACTCTATTCTCATGTCTCCCATGTCACACAATCAATTCCAAAGAGAGACCTTGAGAGTGTTCTTGTATCACTTCTTCTGAGCACTATGTGAACACTTGCCCTGTGTGAGTTCTCCATAAAACAGTCTTTTTGGCAAGCATGTATTTTGCATTTGAACAACATGGCCAGTCCATGGGAGTTGCGTTCCCTGAAGCCACATTTGAATGCTTGGCAGTATAGTTTGAGTAAGGACCTCCGCGTCTGGTACCTTATCCTGCCAGGTGATCTTCAGAATCTTCTTAAGACAATTCAAATGGAAGTGATTACATTTCCTTGCATGGCTCTGGTAGACTGTCAATGTTTCACAGGCATACAACAATGAGGTCAGCACAATGGCTTTGTAGAGCTTCAGTTTGGTAATCAGTCTAATACCTCTTCTCTCCCATGCTTTCCTTTGGCACCTCCCAAACACTAAGCTATCTCTGGAAATGCGAGCAACAACATGGGAGACATTGGCACAAGACCACTCAGCATGGCGTGCCCACATCAGAGAAGCAAAGCAGAATTGAAACAGCTCAAAGGAAACACAGGATGCCCAAGTTTGGAGTATCCACCCCTGTACTGGGAATCAAGATGGGCTCTTAGCACTTATTCAACCAAGTGCCCTTGAAGAGTTTGGCCTTTGTTTCCTTGATTAAATTAGGAGTCTTTGGTGACCTCCTTGCCTCAAGGGAAAGCCTAGGTTACATGGGTTTCAGTGACATGTTTGTGACATCAGAGGCTTTTAGACCACATGGGTTTAAGTCACATTTTTGTGATGATTTTAGGTCACATGGGTGAGTTACATCTGTGACTCACCTTTGACACTGAATGAGATATATAAAACCAGGGGTTGGTTTTCCTTTTTTGGAGCTCTGAGCTACAGCAGTAGTGACACATGACCCTGAGTCAGCCTTTGTTGAGCTCCCAGCTGAACTCAGATGTTGGTAACTATGAATTTTGTTTGGTCTGTTTATAAATGTATGTTTGTAATTTGTTTGTATTTGCTCTGAAGTTTAGGGTGCTGGCTTTTTCCCCTGAACTAAGTGAATGATATTTGTATGCTGGATTAAAGTGAGGTTGTCAGCCCCTTAACATTGCTTTCCTTACTAAAGCAGATCAAAAGAACCTGGGCTTGTGGCATTCTGTGAGCTGGTTGTTGTTGGTTTTACACCCCCACAGCAGATGCTGGCCAGATTGTTGAAACAACCCCAAATGTTCCTGGACTATTTGTGCCCGACCTGGACTAGAGCAACCCGAGCTCCTATTGGCCTGATCAGCCATGGTCGGACACATTGCATCTTGACTCTAGCATACTGATGTCATTTTGGTCCTCTTTGAGAACAGACAACAACCAACCAACCAACAACTCTATTCTGATTATGCATTTAGGAATTAAAAGTCTAGGGCTTGAAAGTGATTCAGTTATATATTTGAAAACTAAATAAATTAGGCACTCGGTTAAAAATATTTTTGTTTTGTTTTTCTAAAGTCAGCTTTGATAGTCAAGTCATTCTTGCAAAGTAGATTAGATAGAACTTTGGGATGAGTGAGTAAGGCAGCTGAAAACTGATTGGGCTTTTATAATCTGTGTGACCTAATAGAATAATTATTATTGTTATTACTCTGTAAAAACATTAATTCGCATTTTAAATGTTTGGACTTTCAAGGCAGTCTCATAACTATTATCTCACCTGATCATCACAACAACCAGCTGAGGCAGGTAGAATAGGAATCACCACCCTCCCTAGATATTGAAGCAAGGAAGTGTTAGAGGACTTACCCCATTTTGTTATAGGAAAGATGGATCCATGAAACTTTTAGATAGGGAGGCTAGCTTCTATATAGGAAGTTGCTGGGAGATAATTAACAATCACCTATCCAGGGGGGAAATATGTTTCTCTATACACTTTAGTTTAATCTGCTCCGTTGACGTTTTCTTTATTATTTTGGTAAGTCTAAACTATCAACAAAAGAACATATCAAGCTTTGATTTATAGCATTTGCCAATTTCTGAGATGTAAATGATCACACTGAAACTTTGAACTATAGGCTCCCCTAAGTCAGTGCTATCTGGCTCCAGTACAGCCCTATTTCTAGATCAATTTCTTCATTCATATGACAAAGTTTAATTGAAAAATTAGAATGTTGTTGCAAAAATCAGATCCTAACAATTTCTTATATTACATGGATAAACAATTTCTTGTATTACCTTACTCTTATATTATAATTTCTTATATTACACCTTGGGGGAGAAGGATTCAAGGATGGGGAACCTGAAGCCTTAAGGCCACATGTGACCCTCTAGGTCCTCAAGTATGGCCCTTTGACTGAATCCAAACTTCACGGAACAAATCCCCTTAACAAAAGGATTTGTTCTGTAAAGCTTGGACTTAGTCAAAGAGCTCCACTTGAGGACTTAGAGGGCCATATATAGCCTCAAGTTTTCAGGTTCCTCACCCCTGAATTAGCTCTTTCTACTTTGACTCTGAAGAGCCATACTAGAAACAATGCATTTATTCATGCCTATGAATAGGCAAATTTAGTCTTAGTATAGGGAAAAAAACTTCCTAACAATTAACTCATATATTCAAATAGATTTCATTAATTTGGAGGTTCCTTACAATGAGATAGATTATAACTCTGTCCAAACCTGCCCATGCTTTATAAATCTTACCCATCTTTTGCCATAAGTTTGCCAAAGGAAATCTATTCAAGGTGGTAGGGCCCTTCCTCAATTTCTCCTGACATCATCAGGATACCAGTGGAGTACTTTGGCTACCTGTCTGTTATCTCTACCCTCCTGTCTCTCTATGGGACCAGCCCGTGGTCCCACATTTCCTTGATAACAGCCTTTACTCCTGCTCTTCTTTGAAGTTACCGATTCATCATATGTGGTAGACTTCTTACACCTGGCCTCTTTAACATTTATTGTAATCTTGTAAAGACAATTCAATTTTAAGTCTTGCAAGTATAAAGTTTCTCTGGACATGCCCAGTTCTCCAAAGATGAAGGTATCAATGAGAGGCCTTCTGAGTATGCCCATTTTATCTAACATGAAGCCTGCTGCATCACTGACCACATAGGTGGGGGTAGCCTCCTTTAACTGGCTGCCAGCATCTTCAAAGCTGGTGAGACTGAATCTTTAACTCTTTTTTTTCTGCTGCTATCTTTTCTGTTATGTCCAGTGAGTGAAGATCTCAGTTTACCCAAAGCAAGAATGCTATGAACTGAACCAATGAGAGAGGAAGGACTATCCCTCCCTGTTCCCTCTCTTTTACCCTTACCTTGAAAAATGAGCCATGGAGATGTTGCTTCTGTTCTATGTCTTTTGACCTCAGTTTCAGGTGATGGAGGTGATCCTCACGGGATGTGAGAGTTTAAGCCATAGTGACCTTGGCAGCCAGGATTGTAGATTGGACAGTGTTATCAGCCAGCCCAGTTTGCTGGAAGCTCTGAGAAGCTGGGATGCCTGGGACTTGAACCCTAGGGGGAGTTTGAATTTGGAATTGGAACTGTGATCTGTGAGAATTGAGCTAAGCTGTGAACCTAATCCTCCTCTTCTCAGAGACTGAGGTGGTGAAGAAGGAAAGGAGGGTTATGCCTCACAAATGGTGGAGGAATAAGCTTATGTATTTGTTATCATACCTTCTAAAGTAAATATTTATTTGTAAAAGCTAATCTGATTGTTAATGGCTAATTGGACCTAGGGTTCAGGGGACCACCCTCTACAATTAAAGGAATGACTTTAGTGGGCCCTAGAGCCACTGGTAGAGAGTCTACACATATCCCAAATCTCAAAGGTACTGGAGAACCCTGGGGGTAGAGGTAAAATGTAATATATCCTTCAGGCAGTGGGTTCAAGATGGTATGGTATTATACAAACATATAATAATATTCATAGAATATTGTTTTTTAAACGGTGAAGACCTTTGTTTCTGGAAGAAGTCTGAGATAATTATGGGAGCTTTGTAACTTCCTCAAGGCACATGAGCCTGATCTCCTCCTTCTGTTTGCTTTTGGAACTTACTTGTCATCTATTTATATTCTCAGATGTACAAAATTAATGTGACATGACTCAGGTGGTGAAAAGTTCCATGTCATTAGAAGCCTTCAAGCAATAGTTGGAGGACCACTTCTCAGGTATAGTGTAGAAAGAAGTATTGTGCAGGTATTGGTTGGACTAAATGGTCTCTAAAGTTCCTTACAACTTTGGGGTTCTGTGATATTGTCAAATACAATACAATATTACCACACAATAAAGCATAATACAATATGATAAACATTTGTTAAACACCTGCCATTTTCTAGGCACTGTGCTAAGACAGAAAGAAAAAGAGAGATAGGAAGAAAGAAAGAAAAAAAGAAAGAAAGAAAGAGATGAAAGAATGAAAGAAATGAAGGAATGAAGGAAGGAAGCAGTCTTAATCCATAAGGGGCTTATGGAGGAAGACAAGAAACAAAACAAAACTAAAAAGTGGGACAGGGGGAGTTTTTTGGGGGGGCACAATGATAGTACAGATGAATCCCAGGAGTGCAGCTGGTGAGAAGTGAAAAGTTGGTTGGCCTACTTCTCCCTTTTTAAATTGAGGCTTTGGGAAGATGTTTTTTGTTCTGTGCTCCAGCACCCCAATCAGACAGATATAGACAACTAAGGGTATTGATGACCTGTGAGTACCAAAGCTGATGTAATCTGTGTCATGATAAGTTTCCTGGTGATGAGCTTTTCCTGGGGGCACGACGATAGTGGAGCCAAATCCAAGGAGTGCAGCTGTTGTGAAATGAAAGAATAAATGAATGAATGTTCATCATCCATTGGTTTCCATCATAATTGTCATTGTGCCGATTTTAAAAATCCATTGGAAATAATTTATACAATAAGAACATTATAAAGAAAAAAAAATGATTATAAAACCTCGAGAACTTTGATTAATGTAATGACCAATCCTGATTCCAGGTAACTTATGATGAAGCTTGCTACCCACCTCTTGACAGAGGTGATGGACTCAAGATGCAGAATAAGACTTGCAATTTAAGACATAGCTAAAGTATAAATTTATTTTGTCTAACCATATGTATTTGGCTGTTTTTTTTCTCCAGTGGAGGTGTGTGGGTGTGTGTGGAGAGTCATAGAATAGAAAGGTAAAAGCAAATAGAGATATAATTCTGAATAAAAAAGAAGGAAAGGAAGAATAGAGGGGAAGAAAAGAGAATGGGAAGTCAAGGGAAGGAAAGGGAAGGGAAGAGATGAAAAGTGAAAGGGAAGGGTAGAGAAGGGAAGAAAAGTGAAAAGAAGGGGAAGAAAAGTGAAAAGGAAGGGAAAGGAAGGGATTCAATCAACTTTTTTAATAGAAAGAAAAGAGTGAAAGGGAAGTCAGAGAGGAAGTCAGAAAAGCAGGACAATTTTGAGAGTGTGTGTGTGTGTGTGTGTGTGTGTGTCTATATATTTATATCTATCTATATCTAAATCTACATATGCAGTAACTAACAGAGACTTGCAGTTTCATATACTTTTTTTGGTTCTACTGTATATGTGTGTATATATGCTAATTCTATTTGGTGCTTGTTAAGTTCAAAATAAAATTTAATTTTAAAAAAATGATTTTGTTAAGAAAAAAAAAAAGCAGTGAGTCATTCCAGGTATTCTTTCCAATTCTGTACAGAGCTGGGGAAAGTAGTTCTCCATAGAACTATGTAGCTTACCTTCTTCTTCACTTTAAACAGTTGTTATAATAGGCTTTAAGGAACAAAACAAACAAAAGAAGTTAAACAGGAAATCATCTAAGATATTTAAAAAAAAACCAACAACAACATTGTTCTGGAATTACAAAAAAACTTGGTAATGTCCAATCCTTGAGGGATGAATCACTCTAGGTAGTAGAATTTTCCAGAAAGGAGGTTCTGTCTCTTTAGATCCCATAACTTCTATCATTCTTGACCTTTCAAGAGGTAATCATTGAACCTTAAATGTATCACTTAGTATATTTCATTATTGGTCCTCTGCAGTCACAGATGGTCATCGTATTGATCATACTTCTTCCAGTTTTCGAAGTTGTTAGTTTCTATGTGGTTGTTGTTATTGTATAAATTGTTCTCCTATTTCTTCCATTTCCCTCTTCATCAGTGTCTATAAGTTTGTAAAATTTTTCATTTTTATAATATTTATGTTATAGTATAAGTTATTCTTCTGGTTCTACTAATTTCACTGTGCATCGGTTCATATAAGGCCTTCCCTTACTTTTTGAAATGACCTATTTCCTCATTTCAAAGAAGACAATACTACTCCATTACATTCAAATTCTACAACTTATTGAACCATTCCTCAATTGATAGACATTCTTTCATTCTTAGGAGCTGTTAGAATGTTGCATGAACTTTCAGATAAGGTCATTATATTAGTTTTATTTAATTTATGTAATTGCTTTGTTTTGATTCAATAGACCTTTCATGGATAAAGATATACTATATATTTTTATGATGTTAAAATATATCAATAAAATTCTTTTATGGTATATGACACATTCCTGCCTTCTTCAGCAGAGTATACTAAACATAGTTTGAGCTTTTCTTAGTAATTCTAGGTCATCGAAATCAAAATTAGTTACTCTGCTGAACATTACACATACACCAATGACCATATAATCTATAGAGGTGGTTATGGCTACTTGACCATACAAGAATTGGTCCCAGACTACTATGCTTTGGGGCATGTCTTTTCTTTTTTTAGTCATGTTCTCTTTTTTTCTGTGCTGACAAATGCTACTTCTTATATCTATTTCTTCATCTGTCCATAGAAATTCTTTTTCTTTATTTTCGTTCATTGTTTCCAATCTGCACCGGACTTTAATTTAAAATTTATAGAGCAACTACTATGTACAACCCACTGTGTTTGTTCTAGAACATGAAAATTTAAAAAAAACCCTGCAGTTTCTACCCTGTAAAACATGATTATCTAACGGAGGGGCGGTTAGAGGATAAGGTGTGTTGGGGAGTGGGAAATAGTATACTACAATATAAATGTGTTAAGGGGAAAGGAGAGATGTAAGAAAAATGTTCAATAAGAAACTTTAAGGAAAGAACCCTTTCAGCTGCCAGCATCAGGGCAAGTTTCACAGAGGAGATGGCACTTTGTCCAGACCTTAAAAAAAGAGAAGAATTTTGTTGGGCAGAGATAAATAGGAAGTATGTTCCAGTCATGGAGTATAGCCTGAATAAATGCAGAATGAGAGAAAGCAGGATAAGATCGGTGAATAGCTGGTCAGTGAAAGTGTATTAAATACCTACTACATGCCAGCCACTATACCAAGCACTAGGGATACAAAGAAAATTAAAATGAAAAGATTCTCCTTTCAAAGAACTTACAATCTAACAGAGGAGATGTGTAAAAAACAAGATGTGCAACATGTCCAAACAAGATAAATACAGGATAAATTGAAGATAATACACAGAAGGATGGCATTAGCATTAAGTGGGAATCATGAAAGCGTTTCTTGTAGAAGGTAGGATTTTAGATTTCAGACTTGAAGGAAGCAAGAGAAGCCAAGAGGTAGAAATGAGGAGGGAGAAAATGCTAGGCATGGGGGTGGGTGAGGAATAGCAAGGACATCTGAGTCATTGGATGATAGAAGAATGAGGTGTAAGAAGACTGGAAATGTGGGAGTGGATGGGGGGATAAAAGTGAGGGACAGATTGGGAAATACTTTGAACACCACAAACTTTTATATTTGATCCTGGAGGAAATAGGAACCCGCTGGAGTTCATCTGAGTGGAGGAATAGGGGGTGATATGATCAGATTTGCACTTTAGGAAGATCACTGTGTTAGCTTATTGGAGGATGGTTAGATTTCCAAACACCGGGGGCTATTGCAATGGTCCAGGCATGAGGTGACAAGAACCTGTACGAGGGTGGTGTCAATGTTAGAAGGAGAGAAGAAGGTATATACAAGAGATCTTATGAAGGTAAAATCTACATAGCTTGGAGATAATGGGGTTCAGTTTTGGACATGTTGAGCTTGAGATGTCTAGAGGCCATCCAGTTTTGAGATTTCCAATAGGGAGTGGGAGATGTGAGCCTAGAGGTGAGGAGAGAAGTTAGGTCTGAATAAGTAGATCTGAGAACCATCAGAGAGTGTAAAGGAGAATAGTGTTATACTGCTAAGTTAGAAAGGTAGATTAAAGTCATAATGTCGAAAGCTTTAAATTCCATGCTAAGGAATTGACATTATTAGTAGTAATACTATGGTAGTTGTTTAGTCTTTTCATTCGTGTCTGACTCTTCATGACCCTATTTGTAGTTTTCTTGGCAATGATACTGGAGTGGTTTGCCATTTCCTTCTCTAGCTCATTTTTTATAAATGAAAAAACTGAGGCAAAGAGACTTAAGTGACTTGTCCAGGGTTCCACAGTTAGTCAGTGTCTGGGGTTAAATTTGAACTCAGAAAGATGAGTCTTCCTGACTTCAGGCCTCGTCCTTTGTCACCTAACTACCTTTCAGTTAGGAGTTTCTATTTTAAGTAATAGAAAAACATTGATGTCTTTTTGGCAGTTATTACTTGTGGTCATACCTGTGCAGTAAACTATAAATTCTATGAGCACAAAGACTGCTTCTGTTCTGTCTTTGTACCCAAAGCAACTAGTTCACCATCTTGTACGTAGTAGGGTTAGAGAATAGAGACTGAACCAATTATTTCTTTGGCATATGAAACTCCCAGGTTATGAAACTTTCTTGGGCATCACTTAAATTCTAGGCACTGTAGGCAGCTCTCTGTGAGTATAAATTTAAGAGAAATTGCCTACCTACACATAGTAGGCACTTAAACACTTATTTTGGGAAGATTATCAGGGGAGTTGTGTGATAGACAGATAAGAACAGAGAGACCAGTTTACAATTCTTACAATATTTAAGTCAACAGATGGGGATGGCCTGAACTGTGTAGAGTCATGGCAGTGAGATGGAAGATCCAAGAGATATCATGAAAGTATGATCATCAGGTCTTGAAAAATGATTTGGATGTCAGAGATTAAAGGAGTGGGAAAGATCAACATAACTCTCAGGTTTCAAACCTTAGTGACTTATAAACCAAAATAAGGTCCTTAGAACTTGGTGAAAAATAAGAGTAAATAGTCTCTTAGTGGGCCTATTTTAAGAACTTATTTTCATATTTCTGAAAAATATGAAATATCTAAAAACCCCTTAACACATTGTAATATTGGTTGTTATGATGACATTCATTGGGAGGGGGTGAAGCCCCCAGCTATTGATAAGTTTATATAAAATATAGACAGTTACATATACCAGATAAATACAGAGTGATTTTTGAAAGGATAACACTGCCAGCTTGCATATAGGACAGGGACTGGATCAGGTTGGTCTCATATGGTAGTTGAAGTGAGCCTTGTAGGAAATAAGATCACTGGGTTTCAGAATTCACTGTTTTCCATTCATTTGGTAATGTCTGATTCTTCCTGACCCTGTGGACCATAGCACTCCAGATCCGTCTATCCTCGCTATTTTCTGAAGTCTGTCCAAGCCTGTGTTTTTTGCTTCTATGACAATATCAATCCATCTCATCATCCACCATCCTCCTCTCTGTTTGCCTTTAATCTTTCCCAATATCAAAGTCTTTTCTGGTGAGTCCTGTCTTTTCATTATGTAGCCAAAGTATTTAAGCTTCTCCTTCAGTATTTGGTCTTCCAATGAATTAATTTGACTGAATTAGTTTCCTTAAGTATTGATTAATTTGATCTCCTTACTGTCTGAGTTTTATCTTTTAATATAAAGTTTTGGGTATTTAAATAATATGCATTGACCCAGCAATACCACTTCTAGGGCTGTATCCTAAAGAGATCATACAAATGAGAAAAGGATATACATATACAAAAAAAAATTTATAGCAGATCTTTTAGCTGTGGGCAAGAATTGGAAATTGAGGGACTGCCTATCAATTGGGGATTGTCATGGTATTATAAAAATGGTGCTATAAAAATGATGAGCAGGTGGACTTCAGAAAAACCTGGAAAGACTTATATGAACTAATGCTGAGTGAGGGGAGCAGAACCAGGAGAACGTTGTACACAATTAAAGCCACATTGTGTGATGACTAACTTTGATAGACCTGGCTCCTCTCAGCAATGTGAGGTTCTAAGACAGTTCCAAAGGCTCATGATGGAAAATGCTATCCACATCCAGAGAATGAATTATGGAGTCTGAATGCAGGTCAAAGCATACTATTTGCTCTCTCTCTTTTCTGTTTTGTTTTGTTTCTTCTTTCTTGTGGTTCATTCTATTGGTTACAATTCTTCTTTACAACATTCCTAATGTGAAAATATGTTTAATATGAATATATATGTAGAGCCGATATCAGACTGTACGCTGCCTTGGGGAGAGAGGGGGAAAATTTTTAAGACATAAACGCTTGTGGAACTGAATGTTGTAAACTAAAAACAAACAAATAAGTAAATGAATATATGAATGAACAAGCAAATAAAGAAAGAAATAAGAAAAGAAATTAAAAGACCAAAATGACATCACAATTTTTTAAAAAAAAATAATGTGCAAAAAATCATTTTGAAAGGTAAAGGAGAATGAAAAAGTCCTTTCCATTTCAAGCACAAATGCTTTTGTTCTCCCTCACATTTTTTCTCCTCTCTCTTCCCCTCCCCTATACTGGTTGGAATTCAGCTGATCCAGGTGAACCGAAAGCTGACCCTACCCATCAGGCAAAGTTCAAAACAAGTTGAAATGAGAAACCTTTGCAAGGATCTTAATTATCTTTCCAAAGGTCTCATTTTCTTTGAAAATCACCTCTTTTCTGAGATGCCTTGGGACTTGCAAATGCTTCTCCTCTCAGGTATTTTTAGGGGATGTAGGTCGAAAGAAAAAAAAAGTTTTGAAATTTTGCCAATATATTGGGGTGAGGGGAGTAGAATTCTGAACAGAAAGAAGTATCAGATGAATCTCTAATTTCCTGAACTAAGGGCACACATATCAGTCTCCCTGACTGTGGGTCCATGACACAGCCTGAAAGATTTCCACAACTCCCACCTGCTTTCTAGCTAAGGGAACATACTTTAAGTACCTGAATGAATGACATGATCCTGATCATATTTAAGAAGTTAATAACCTCTCTATGGTTTGGAATGTACATAAGACAGAAAATTGAGTGAAAAAAATAGACTTATACTACTAGTTATCCAAAATTAGTCTTAACTGCATGCAGAAATTAGATATTTAAAAATCTACTTAATATAAAATGTTCTGAATTCAGGAACAGGCTAGGGTTAAATTTGGTGACTCTATTACAATGATCCGTGGCTTCACAATAAAAGTGCCTCCTGCAGTTCTGCTTGGGAGAGAATATTTATGGAAATACCCAATACACTGGTAACTTTAAAGACATTTCTCTTTGTGAGTATATAATAGATATTTTTTGTTCTAACACCTCAGCTATTGGAAAAACTAGGATAATTGAGAACAGACAAATACAACCCCTATTTCTGTGAAAAGTTTGTAGCTCTGCCTTGGCCACTTAATTTCCTTTCTGTCTAAGCCTACGGCCTTGTCTGCAGGGTATCCCCAATGTCTTAGTGAGATTTTTAAGCTTTAATAGCTTTAAAACGGCACTAAGACTTCTGGGACATCCTGTAGATTTCAGCCAACAACAAATATCATTGATGGTTGTAAAGTTGGTGTCCCAGTCAGCTGTAGCAAGTTTACAGACTCAAAGGAGTTTTCACAATAGAAATAGACTCGCCAATAAATGCTTAAAGCAGTTTTAACTCACACCGAGGGAATATTTAAGGTTTAAAGGGGATGGCAGAGGGAAGGTGAAGCATAGAGACAGGGGCATCCAGGGAAAAATGTCACTAGGTCAATGGTTAACACCTCCAGTTCAAGGAAGCTGCTAATACCTTTGCATCAGGGAAGTGGCCGACACTTTCACGCACTAGGACATCCACACATTAAGCCAGCAACGGACACCTCCACAACAGGGCTAGGAAAGATATGCATCCAAACACTCGATGCCTGGATTTTTTGCAGGGAGGGAGGGAGATCTCACTCAGATCTATTTGGCATGCTATCTCTAACATCACAGGAAGGGAGGTACCAGGCATTAGTCAGGGAAATCTTCCTTCCCAAATAGACTGTAATTTTCCAGAAAAAGGACAGAAAGGAGTCTATGCCTCAAGGTGTATGGGACTGGGGAGGGGTGGTAGTGTTTGCAGGAAATAGGAAGTAGACCCAGAGCAGAAACAGCTTGTCACAAGAGAAGTTAGCCCTTCCTCCCAAAAGAGCAAAAACAGAGGGGCATTTTAAATTGCTACTACTGTAGGTAACCCAGAGAAGAAGGAATGAGAAAGAATGATGATTGGCCGACAGGTCTATATCATATTCCTTTTTGGAGTTATACATATATACATAAATACATACATACATACACACATATGCACATAACATATACATATACAAATACACATATACATACATCTATGCATGCATACCTGCATACATACACACATATATGCATACATATACATGCATATATACATCATGCATATACATACATATACATGCATATATACATACATATACATACACACATATACATGCATATATATGCGTGTGTACACACACATGCACACACACATATATATACTTATACATACATATATATATTTATATTTATATGTAGGTAGGCAGGTAGGTAGGTAGACACCTGGCACGTCTTCTTCAATCAGCATTGCTGTAAAAAGGAACATGGTTCCACTCCAGTCTCAAGTGTGGGTAATGCAGGATCCTGTCCCAGTAATGATCAGCATTATCCAGGAGTAGGTAATTCATTGCTTAAGCTACTGATAAAGATGTTTATAATACCTTTAATTGGTCAGGCAGCTAGGTGGTGTGGTGGATAGAGTCCTGGGCCTGGAGTCAAGAAGATTACTCTTCCTGAGTTCAAATCAAATTTACTAGCTGTGTGACCCTGGGCAAGTCACTTAACTCTGTTTGCCTTAGTTTCCTCAACCATAAAATGAGCTGGAGAAGGAAATGGCAAATCACTCCAGTATCTTTGCTGAGAAAACTCCAAATGGGGTCACAAAGAGTCAGGTACAGCTGAAAAACATCTAAACAACAATAACACAACCTAACAGGGGGTCCGTATATGCTTATCAGTTATTTACATAGAGACATATATACTAAATCATACCACACAAGTGCTTATCTTATTGAAAAAGAAATTACTCAAACTAACTCTAAAAAAATGGAGGTTTAAAACAAAATGAAGTCGGTTATGGTATCTTTTTAAAGTAATAGTACTTATTCTCACTACAAGTAGTGTCTGTATATTTAGAACACTGACTGTAAGCTCCTTGAGGGCAGAGATTGGTTTTCGTATTGTCTTTGTATTAATACTATCAAGCTCTATTACTTGTGCATAGTGGGTTCTACTGAATGCTTTTCAGATTAGACTAGGAAAAGAAAAAAAAAACACCTAAGATCATTACAGGACACACAGTAGGCCCTCAAAAGTGTTTACTGATGAGGGCTGATTTGATTGACATGGATTATTTACACTAAATGATCCAGGGCTGGACACTCTTTCTCTGATCCCAGCCAGAGAAACTCTCTCCAAGTACTTGACTGTGTTCTGTTTGCTTTGTGAAGGCAGGAGAAGAGAATATCTGCTCCTTAAGAGTTCTTTTTTGCTCTCATCGAACAGCAATAATCCTTCAACTGATGACACGCCCCACCAATCTCAAACACCCTGCATCCTCAAACACCCAGCAAAATAGAATGATAATATAAAAACAGATCCAAGATCTCAGAGCAACTTACATAGGACCTCACTCATTGCAGGTGCTCCATTCGTTCAATTAAATTTAACTGGAAGAGGAAAAGCTGTTAGCTGCATGACATCTGCCATTTTTTCCTGCAGGGTTCAGAGCATTTCTTTAAATTTGTTATTCACTACAGGGAACTTGGCACATTATTTGCTATATCCTTATTGGTGACAAATGATCACCATTTGAAAGTGGATTTCTCATCATCTTCATCATCATCGCCATCGTTATTTAGAAAAAGTCAAAGGCTCATTCAGAGCCTCTGCAGCTCATAAAATAAATATGATGTCATCATCACAAAGTTCTTGGACACAGATGATGGCCTAATCCAAAAGAATTTTGTCTGTCTGATGTAAATATGTTTTATTTGTAGCTTCCCCTTGTTTCAATCCCTCCATTTAAAGAAAGTTCCAAGATACAAGAATTAGAAGATAAGCCTGAACAGTGGGACACAAACAAAGCCAATGAAACCAAGATTAGAAGGAAAGCAAAAGATGGGAAACAATCTTTACAGCAAGTGTCTCTAATAAAGGCCTCATTTCTCAGATATACAGAGAATCAAGTCAAATCTCTAAGAATACAAGCCATTTTCCAATTGATAAGTGCTCAAAGGATATAAATGGTAAGTTTTCAGCTGAAGTAATCAAAGGTATCTATAGGCATATGAAGAAGTGCTCTAAAGCATTTTTGATTAGAGAAAAGCAAATTAAAACAATTATGAGTTACCACCTCACACCTATCAAATTAGCTATCATGACAAAACAGGAAAATGATAAGTGTTGGAAAGGCTGTGGGAAAATTGAGACACAAATGCACTGTTGGTAGAGTGGTGAACTAACCCATTCTGAAGAGTAATTTGCAACTAAGCCTAAAGGGCTATAAAACCATGTGTACCCTTTGATCCAGCAATACCACTGCTAGGTCTGTATCCAAAACCTATCATACAAAAAAGGAAAGGACCTACATGTGCAAAAATATTTATAGTAGACCTTTTTTATGGTGGCAAATATTGAAAATTGAGGGGATGCCCATCATTTGGGGAATGGCTGAACAAGTTGTGATATACGAATGTAATGGAATACTATTGTGCAATAAGAAATGATGAACGAGCAGATTTCAGAAAAGCCTGGAAAGACTTGTATAAACTGATGCAAGGTGAAATAATTAGAACCAGGAAAATATTGTACACAGTATCAGCAACATTGTGTGATGATCAACTATGAATGACCAAGCTCTTCTCAGTAACACAATGATCCAAGACAAATATAAAGAACTCACAAAGGAAAATGCTATCCACATCCAGATAAAGAACAGGTGGACACATAACTATGACACACTTTTCATGCGAATAAAATCAGATCTAAATAAATGGAAAAATATCAGTTGTTCATGGTTAGGCTGAGCTAATATAATAAAAATGACAATTTTACCTAAATTAATCTATCTATTCAGTGCCATACCAATCAAAGTACCAAAAAATTATTTTACCGAGCTGGACAAAATAATAACAAAATTTATCTGGAAAAACAGGAGGTCTAAAATATCTAGGGTATTAATGAAAAGAAATGCTAGAGAAGGTGGCCTAGCTATACCAGATATTAAACTGTACTACAGAGTAGCAGTCATCAAAACTGCCTGGTATTGATTAAGAAACAGGGGTGTGGATCAGTGAAATAGGATAGGTACACAAGTAGGAGAAATCAACAAGTTTAGCAATCTACTCTTTGATAAACCCAAAGAGGCCAGCTTCTGGGCTAATAATTCACTATTTCACAAAAACTGTTGGGAAAATTGGAAAATGGTAGGGCAGAAACTGGGCATAGACCAATATCTTACACCATATACCAAAATAAAGTCAAAATGGGTTCATGATTTAGGAGTGAAAGCTGATACTATAAGTAATTTGGGAAAGCAAGAAATAGTTTACTTATCAGATTTATGGAAAAGTAAAGAATTCATGACCCAACAAGAGATAGAGAACATTACAAAATGCAAAATGGATAATTTTGATTATGTCAAATTGAAATGTTTTTGTACAAAAAAAGCCAATGCAACAAAAATTAGTAGGGAAGCAGAAAATTGGGAGAAAATCTTTGCAACTAGTATCTGTGATAAAGGCCTCATTTCTAAAATACACAGGGAACTGAGTCAAATATATAGGAATACAAGCCATTCCCCAATTGAGAAATGGTCAAAGGATATGAACAGGAAGTTTTCAGAGGAAGAAGTTAAAGCTATCTATAGGCATATGAAAAAATGCTCTGGCTCACTACTGATTAGAGAAATGCAAATCAAAACAACTCTTAGATACCACATCTCTCCTGTCAGATTGGCTAAAATAACAAAACAGGAAAATGATAAATGCTGGAAAGGATGTGGAGAAATTGGAACATTGTTACATTGCTGGTGGAGTTGTGAGCTGATCCAGCCATTTTGGAGAGCAATTTGGAACTATGCCCAAAGGGCTATAAAAATGTTCATACCCTTTGACCCAGCAATACCACTTCTAGGGTTGTATCCCAAAGAAATCACACAAGCGGGAAAAGGACCCATATGTACAAGGATATTTATAGTGGCTCTTTTTGTGGTAGCCAAGAATTGGAAATCAAAGGGATGTCCATCAATTAAGGAATGGCTGAACAAGCTGTGGTATATGAAGGTGATGGAATACTATTGTACCATAAGAAATGGAGATGATATGGACTTTGTAACAACCTGGAAAAACCTACACAACATAATGCTGAGTGAGCGGAGCAGAGCCAGGAGAACATCATACACAACCACAGATATATGGATTCCATGAGGACCAACCCTGACATACTTTGCTCTTCTCAGCAAAGTAAGGTGCAAGGACAACTCCAGGGGACTCATGATGGAGTATGCTATCTTCATCCAGAGAAAGAACTTTGAAGTTTGAACACAGATTGAGGCACACTACATGCTCACCTTTTTTCTTCTCTTTTGTTTTTGCGTTGGGTTTTTTTTTTTTTTGGTTCTGTCTCTTCTTTCTCATGATTCATTCCATTGATCATAATTCTTCTCCACAACTTGACTAGTGTATAAATTAATTCAATGCGAAGTTATACGTGGTAGTTATATGAGATTCCATGCCACCTTGGGGAGGGAGGGGGGAAGGGAGGGGAGAAAATCTGGAACTCAAAATTATGTATAAACGTGTGTGGTAAACTAAAAATAAATAAAAAAAGGAAAAAAAAAGAACAGATGGACTCTGAATGCAGATCGAAGCATATTTTTTTTTTACTTACTTCATTCTTTCTGATGTTTTTTTTTTCCTTTTGATCAATTTCTTTTTTCACAACTGTGACTAATACGGAAATATTTTTATATGATACCACGTTGAGTGACCAAATCCTGGAATAGAGATGGCAGAGCCCAAAACATAGCATTATTGAAATCATTCCTTCTCAACCAATATATATCAAAGGCATCCTCAGGGTGGAAATTTTTTTTAATTTATTTAATATATTTAATTTTCAGCATTGATTTTCACAAAAGTTTGAATTACAAATTTTTCCCCCATTTCTACCCTCCCCCCACTCAAAGATGGCATATATTCTGGTTGCCCCCTTCCCCAGTCAGCCCTCCCATCTGTCACCCCACTCCCCTCCCATCGCCCTTTCCCTTCTTCTCTTGTACGGCAAGATAAATTTCTATGCCCCATTGCCTGTGTATCTTATTTCCTAGTTGCATGAAAAAACTTTTGTTGTTGTTGTTGTTGTTTTTGAATATCTGTTTTTAAAAGTGTGAGTTCCAAATTCTCTCGCCTCTTCCCTCCCCACCCACCCTCCCTAAGAAGGCAAGCAATTCAACATAGGCCACATGCATATGATTATGTAAAACCCTTCCACAATACTCATGTTGTGGAAGATTAACTATGTTTTGCTCCTTCCTAACCTATCCAGCTTTATTGAATTTTCTCCCTAGACCCTGTCCCCTTTCAAAAGTGTTTGTTTTTGATTACCTCCTCCCCCCATCTGCCCTCCCTTCTATCATCCCCCCTTTTTTTAATCTTCTTCCTCCTTCTTTCCTGTGGGGTAAGATGCCCAATTGAATATGTATGGTATTCCCTCCTCAGGTTAAATCCGATGAGAGCAAGATTTACTCATTCCCCCTCACCTGCCCCCTCTTCCCTTACTACAGAACCACTTTTTCTTGCCACTTTTATGGCACTCTCTTTCTCCCTCTCTCAATATATTCCTCTCTTATCCCTTAAATTGATTTTATTTTTTTAGATATCATCCCTTTATATTCAACTCACCCTGTGCCCTTTGTGTGTGTGTGTGTGTGTGTGTGTGTGTATACATAGACACACACATATATATATACACACACATATATATATATATATATATATATGCATATTCCTTTCAGCTACTATGATATTGAGGTCTCATGAGTAGTACACATCATCTTTCTATGTAGGAATGTAAACAAAACAGTTCAACTTTAGTAAGCCCCTTATGATTTCTCTTTCTTGTTTACCTTTTCATTCTTCTCTTGATTCTTGTGTTTGAAAGTCAAATTTTCTATTCAGCAATGGTCTTTTCACTGAGAATGCTTGAAAGTTCTCTATTTTATTGAAAATCCATATTTTGCCTTGGAGCATGATACTCAGTTTTGCTGGGTAGGTGATTCTTGGTTTTAATCCTAGCTCCATTGACCTCCAGAATATCATATTACAAGCCCTTCGGTCCCTTAATGTGGAAGCTGCCAGATCCTGTATTATCCTGATTATTTTTCCACAATACTAAAATTGTTATTTTCTGGCTGCTTGCAGTATTTTCTCCTTGACCTGGGAGCTCTGGAATTTGGTGACAATGTTCCTAGGAATTTTCTTTTTGGGATCTATTTGAGGAGGCGATTTGTGGATTCTTTCAATTTCTATTTTACCCTCTGGCTCTAGAATATCAGGGCAATTCTCCTTGAAAATTTCTTGAAAGATGATATCTAAGCTCTTTTTTTGATCATGGCTTTCAGGTAGTCCAATAATTTTAAAATTATCTCTCCTGGATCAATTTTCTAGGTCAGTGGTTTTTCCAATGAGATATTTGACATTGTCTTCCATTTTTTCATTCCTTTGGTTCTGTTTTATATTATCTTGATTTCTCATCAAGTCACTAGCTTCCACTTGCTCCAATCTAATTTTTAAGGTAGTATTTTCTTCAGTGGTCTTTTGGACCTCCTTTCCCATTTGGCTGATTCTGCCTTTCAAGGCATTCTTCTCCTCATTGGCTTTTTGGAGCTCTTTTGACATTTGAGTTAGTCTATTTTTTAAAGTGTTGTTTTCTTCAATATTTTTTCAGTATTTTTGGGGTCTCCTTTAGCAAGTCATTGACTTGTTTTTCACGGTTTTCTTGCATCATTCTCATTTCTCATCCCACTTTTTTCCTCTACCTCTCTAACTTGCTTTTCCAACTCCTTTTTGAGCTCTCCCATGGCCTGAGACCAGTTCATGTTTTTCTTGGAGGCTTTTGGTGTAGGCTCTTGGACTTTGTCAACTTCTTCAGGCTGTATGTTTTGGTATTCTTTGTCACCAAAGAAGGATTCCAAAGTCTGAGACTGAATCTGGGTGTGCTTTTGCTGCCTGGCCATGTTCCCAGCCAACTTACTTGACCTTTGAGTTTTTCATCGGGGTATGACTGCTTGTAGAGCAAAGAGTATTTTGTCCCAAGCTTGAGGGGATGTGCCGTTGATTTCAGAGCTATTTCTATACAGCCAGCTCTGCCACACCAGCACTCCTCCTTCCTCAAGAACCACCAACCGGGACATGATGCAAATCTTCAGCAGGCTCTGCATTCCTGTTCTGATCTGCCACTTAATTCCTCCCACCATGTGGGCCTGGGGCCGGAAGTAGCTGCAGCTATAGTTCTGTAGCTGCACCTCCCCTGCTGCCCCTGGGGTGGTGGCCGAACCTCGAACTCTGTCCCCCGCAGCTTTTCCCACTAACCTTCTCTGTTGTCTTTGTTGTTTGTGGGTTGAGAAGTCTGATAACTGCCACAGCTCACTGATTCAGGGTGCTAGGGCCTGTCCTGCCCGGCTCCTGCTCTGGTTTGTCCTGCTGCCTCCCACGCTGAGCTCTGCTCCCCTCCACTCCATACTCAATAGACCTCATCCAGTGACCATCCAGGCTGTCCTGGGCTGGATCCCTGCTTCCCTCTGCTATTTTGTGGGTTCTGCAGTTCTAGAATTTGTTCAGAGCCATTTTTATAGGTTTTTGGAGGGACATGGTGGGGAGGTCACACAAGTCCCTGCTTTCCAGCTGCCATCTTGGCTCCACCCCCGGAAAAAAAATTTTAATATTGCCTCTGCTGCTTACTATTATTGTATAATATGTGGTCAATCACTTTACCTCTCAGGCCTCAGTTTCCTCCTCTAAAATAAAAGGGTTGGGCTATGTATATTTAAGGTCCTTTTCAGCTTTAAATCTCGAGATCATAAATTTCAGAATGGCTGGTCTTCCTTTAGCAATTTTGGAATGCAGGCTGAAAGTAGTGTTAACTGTAGTGAGTAAAACACGAAGGATAGCTGGTGAACATATGGTTATATTCTTTCATTCAACAAATACTTATTGAGTGCATACTCTGTGTATGGCTGGGTGACTAGGAATGGTAGGTTTACATTAACCAATATCCAGATGGAAGGTGAAGCATGGGGGTCCTCCATTGAACCCATAAGTGATCCCTGGCAAATTTGCAAGTGATTCATGTACTGAAAAAGATTGAGAAATGTTATTTTGATGGATTCTTGACCAGCACCACAAAAACCAACCTAATAGCAATTCTTTTTTTTTTAAAACTATAAGCAACTCTTGATTACTTAATGTCTATTAAGGGAAAAGTCATCTTGGAATCTCAGGGTTAGAAGGAACTATAGAGGCCATCGAGTTCAACTTGTGCTTCATCTGAAAGTCCTTTCTACAATATTCCCAGGAAGTGTTCATCCAGCCTAAATGTGAAGACTAAAAGTGGGGGTGGGGCAGCTAGGTGATTCAGTGAATAGAGAACTGGCCTTGGACTCAGGAGGACCTGAGTTCAAATCTGGCCTCAGGTACTAGCCATGTGAGCTTGAGCAAGTCATTTAACCCTGATTGCCTGTCCTCCCCCCTCCAAAAAAGAAGTGAGGAAGAAGTTCCCATTACTTCCTGGGACTAGTATTCTCCTTTTAATTGACTCTAACTGGTAGGATGTGTTGCCCTAGGCAGAACTAAATTCTACTTCTTTATAATGTACAACTACTAATTCTAGGGACCCTTTCCTAGAACCAGAAGAATGATTAAATCCCCTTTTGCTCATGATGGATCTTCAAATGCTTGAAGACAGTCTAAATATCACCAGATCCTTCAACCCATTATCATATGGTTTTGAAGGCTCTCCCCATCCTGTTCAGCTTTTCATCTCATCTAGACACTCATAACCAATACCCCTCCTCCCCTCTCCCTCTCTACTTCCCCAGGAAAACAATATCCCTGTCCTTGACCTTCACTCTCTCATATGCATCTTTCCTTATAATAACCTTGTAATGTAAGCATCTTGAGGACAGGCATACAGAAATGACTTAATAAATGTTTTCCCCCCTCAATAAATGCTTTTTCATTCACCTGTTATTTTTGTCTCATCTACCTGGAAAGAAGGGTAAAGTTCTATATCTTCTTTGATCCTCTTTTTTCCCCCTAACATATGTTTTTAAAAAGTTTTTGTTTTTCTTGGCCTCCCTCTTCAGGCTTAGCTCATGCCGACTTTTAGCATTCCTAGAACTATTTGTTCAAGGCAATGGCATGCTTTTGTAGTCATCCTCCATTACTTGCTCTTGCTTCCAGCTTTTGTACATAGTTGTTTTTCTTTTTTAAACTGCATTGGCATCCCCAAAGGTAATCTAATATGCCACTTAGTTCAAAAGTCATTTTTGCTCCAATACATTTTCTACTCAGCTGCCAAAATGATTTTCCTGAAGCATAGGTCTACTGTCACTGCCCTGCTCAATAAGCTCCAGTGGCTCCCTATTATCTCAAGGATCAAATATAAAATCCTTTATTTTTCACTTAAACACAACTTGGCACCTTCCTACTTTTCCAATTTTCTTACATTCTTTTCCCCTCCACACACTTTCAAACCAGCAATATTAGACTACTTTGGCATGATGCTCTATCTCCCTTCTCCAAGCTCTCATACTTCCTGTTTTTCAAGCCAGGAACACTCTTCCTCCCAACCTCTGACCCTTGGAATTTCTGGCTTTCATTAAGGCCCAGCTCAATCAAATACTATCTCCTCCACAAGTCTTTTGCTCATCTTCACAACTGCTACTGCTACTGAGGTTACCTTTCATCTATTCTGTATTTAATTTGTGTGTTCTCTCACTTCCCCTTTCCCCACCATGTAATGTAAGCTCTTTGAGAGCAAGGATTGCTTATGATTTTTCTTTATAAACATAGCATTTAGCATAGCACCTGACACAGAGCAAGCGCTTAATAAATGCTTATTGTTATATTCAATCTTAGAATACAGCAAGAAGCCAGTTCTTTCATCCCTATACTACCAAATATGCATCTATGTAAATTTGACTAGTTTTGTACTACCTTGGTGAATAATTAAGGTGATTTCCATTTTATGAGCTTGGCAGTATGTGGGGAGGTTCCACAGGAGATTGCTAGGTAACATGGGAAAGCTGGACCAGGATTAGATTATCTTTACCCTGGATAATCTACAAGTAGATAAATAATAGCGATCAGCTAGAGGTAATAAGGCACCAGGAGGGAAGGTAATTTGCCTTGGTCTTATTTCTGATGCATATTTTTTATGATACGATTTCTCGGGCATCCTTTATCTCTCCGTTCATTAAGAACTTCATGTAATAGCATGAATTTTCAAAGGCCAGAACACATCAGAGGGAAGTCCAGGATTTGAATTCCAAACATGATCACATTAAGCTTTTATTATGATTATCATTACAGAGTTCACCAATAGAAGACTAAACGTTCTGTCTAATATGTGTCATTTGACACGTCTCCCTCTAAGAATAACAAAGATTAAAATACCTAAATGATCTCCTTAACCTAACTATGAAGGACTGGAAATGCCTCTGGGTGGAGCTGACTGGATGTCATCTTCCTCTGACTAAAAGATAATTATAATTTTAAAATAAAAACAACAAAAATAATAACATCTTACGCATAGATAATGACTTTCATCTTAAATTTGTACCTACAAAATGGAATGCAATACAACTATTTATAATATCTTCAGTTGAAGCCACACGAGACATTCGCTGAATGCCAAACCTAGCTCGTGAATATGGAGTCTTCCTCTCTAGGGAATAAAGGCATTTAATCTGCAATAACTTTTAGGTATACAACTTCATTATTTATGGAGACATAACCAGAGAAGTAAATGATAAAAACAGCAACAAAAGCCATAATCATCATTGGCCATCTTTAGGCAGAGCGGCCTTTTTTTTCTCTACTAAAGAAGAAGCTTTTCTGCAAAGGGAATGGGCATTTTGGGGGGAGAGGAGGATGAGTGTATGTGTATAGATGTGTGTGTGTGTAAATGTATGTATGTGTGGCTATGGGGAGTGAGTCTGTATATGCATATATAATATATAGACATGTATAAATATGTCTATACATGTGTAGATAAAGTGTGTGTGTGAGTATGTGTACATGGGGAGATGAGGAGGAAATGTGGATGTTTGTGTTTTTATTTGGGCATGTATTCATTATGTATGCATGTATGTTAAGTGTATATATTATGTTAGTATATATGCATGCATGTGTATATGTTGAAAGTGAGTGTGTATGTGTGAATTTTTGTTTGTATATTGTGGAGGTGGGTGTGAGTATATATATGTATGTGAGTGTATACATGTGTGAGTAAGCATGTATGCATATGGGGGTGAATGTGTGAATGAGCGTGACTATGTGTATACTTGTATGGATGTATGTGTGTGGATACATTGTGGATGTGGGTGAGTGATGCATGCATGTGTATATGTGAGTGTGTGTGTGTCTTCATGCACATGCACACCAGGGAAGCATGATGGTGTGGATGAAAGACCTATCTTTGAGTCAGGAAACCCTGGGCTCAAGTCTGCCTCTGGCACACACTAGCTATATAACCCTGGGCAGCTCACATAGCCTCTCAGTCTCCAGACATCGACAGCGAAGAGGGTGCTGACTTTGGGCTCCAATTATAGCTCTGCCACTCAATGGCTATGCGGTCTTATCCAAGTCACTGGAGCCCAGGAGGTCTCAGTTTCCTTATAAGTAAAGTGATGGCATGGGCCTGGCTGGCCTTGAAAGAGCCTTCCCTTTCTAAATTAACGATCCTCTAATACTAAATCTCTCAATGGCACTGGCAAAAGGAATTGCTGCATGACGAGTTTCTTGGGCTTTGAAATCATCAGTCCAACAGTGGATAGAGTGCTGGTCTTGGAGTCAGGAATAATTGAATTGAAATCCTTCATCATTCACTTGCTAGCTGTGTGACCCTGGGAAGGTCGCTTTAATGTTCTCAGCTTCAGTTCCACCATGTGTAAAATGGGATAATAATAGTACCTCCCTCACAAGGTCATTGTAAGGATGAAATGACAGCAATGAAGAGTGCTTTGCAAACCTTTCACTGCTCTATAAATGCTAGCTAATATAGTATTCATTTCAGTCTCTTGGCTGATTGTGAAAATGTAGTTCACTGTTATCTTCTCATCTCAGATTTTTATCAGATGCCTTCTCTCTGTTCTCCCTTTGTCTCTGTTTCTCTCCCCCCCCCCTCTGTGTGTGTGTGTGTATGTGTGTGTGTGTGTGTGTGTTTGGCTCTGATTCTGTCTCTGTCTCCATCTCTCTGTCTGTCTGTCTGTCTCTCTCTCTCTCTCTCTCTCTCTACATAGAGAGAGAATATATATATATATATATATATATATGTGTGTGTGTGTGTGTGTGTGTGTGCATACATAATATACATACATAACTCATGCTCATGAAGATTTTATGTAGATAAAAAGCAGCCTTATAGGTCAGTGGTTATTGATCTCCTATAACTCAATTTTATTTGTTCCTATTCTCCCCTGGAAAGTTATATAGTGCTGCCTGTAATTTGTTCCCTAAGAGTTGCCAGGGCAGAAGCAGATGGCACCTAAAATTCTTCTCTCCAAGATGACGAACACATTACCTGCTGAAACAATGGCTTTTCTCAGTCCTTTTCCTTCTTGCCTACTCTAAATTGTCTGACATTACTGACTTTGAGCTCCTCCAGGACGTTCTCTTCCTTGGTTTCTGAGACCCTGTTCTCTCTTAGCTACCTTCTTGCCTATCTCACTGTTCCTCTTTAGTCTCCTTAATGGATTAACATCATCATCATCATCATCATCATCATCGTTATCGTCATCATCATCATCCTGCTCACTAATTGTGGGCAACCTTCAGTTCTGTCCTAGGCCCCTTTCCCAATTCTCTCTATATATTCTGTCTTGGCAATCTCATCAGCTCTTATGTTTTATCATCTCTTCACTCCCAAATCTAGCCTTGATCTGCACCCCAGGCTCATACTACCAAATGCTCATTGGACGTATTCACTTTAATGTTTTATAGGGATCTAAAACTCAACAAGATCAAAACAGATCTCAATATATTTCACCCCCACTTCATCCACCCCCCAACCACCAAATATGTACGCTTCTACTGATGTAAGCATGCTGTCATTCTTGACTCCCTAATCTCCTTTCACTGTCAAGTAAAATCAATCACTTAGCCTTGGAGATCTTGTCCCTTTTGACCACTCACATGGCCTGATCACACCCATGTTCAGACCCTCATCATCTTCCATTTGCACAGATACATACCCTGTTAATTGCACTCCCTTTCTCTATCCTTTCCCTTCTCTGTAGGAGAACCTTCTTCTGCACAGTTGTCAAACTGATATTTCTGAAGCACAGATCTGACTGTGTCACCCCACCACCACTTAAAAACCATCAGTGGTTATTTACTTTCTCTAGTACAAAATTCACAATCCTTTGCCTGTCATATACACTACATTCCAGTCAAACTGACTTACTAGCTGCTCCCTATATAAAGGATCCCACCTTCACCATCCATGAATGATCCCTTGCACAGGTCTGGAATATACTCCTCTTCACTTTGTCAAAATCCTTAACTGCCTTCAAAGGAGAGTCAAAAAGAAGTCAGTCAATCATTTATTAAGTGCCTACTATGTATACACCAGACACTGTGCTGGGAGCTAGATATACAAGAAAGCCCCCTGCACCCAAGGAGCTCACAATCTACGGGGAGAGAATTGCTCAAGTGCTAGCTTCTATGTGAAGGCTCTACTGGTTCCCCCACTATCCTTCTTGAAGTTATTTTTATTATATTGTATATACTTTGTTCCTATTTGGGTTGTCCATTCCCTGAGGTCTCATACTCCTGTTTGTATTCTTTAAATTTTGCATTTTTTTCTTTGGATGTTCAGAAACTAATACAATGCCTTAAACATAGTAAGGGCTTCATAAATCATGCTTAATTAAATTGTTTATTCCCCTCTAAGAAATTTTACATAGATAGATACCAGGTTTAAATGAACATTAGCAACAGTCATGTAGGGGAAAGAAAATCATAAAAGAGCAACAGGATAAATGGAAGAGGGGGATAGAAAAGGCCCTCGAGACTGTCCTGCTTCTTTTCTTGGGAAGGATGTTATTCTTGTTCTTTCTTTGATTAGAAGAGGACCAATAACAACACGGGGTGATGTCTTGACTCCTATGTGAATTGCATTTAAGTGAGGTAGAGTTACAAAAAGTTGTGAACCTCAGTCTCTCTTCCAGAGTCATCAATGTCCACTGGCAAGACAAAAGTGAAGATGACTGGCAAAGGTCCAGGATGCAGTTGGCATCTTCCGTGTCTGACCAAAACTCTAAGCACTCCATAGCACCTGCTTCAGTTAGCTTCCTGGCCATTGGAGCAAACTGTTCTAGTGTAAGGATAATGGGGAATAAGACCTTCCCCACCCATCCATAGGCCTCATGTGGAGCCCATTAAGGGAAGCTTGCTTAGGAGAAGCTTGCTTCCTTACCTTTTGCTAAGGCACTGGGTCAGGAGGGTCATGATGCTTTCTGGCTCTGAGTCTACTAGCTGAAAGAATCTATATTCTGAGAGGTGAGCTTTGGTTTTGGGGGCTCACTTACAAGAAGGATCTTGTGATTCTCTGGTAGAGACTCTGAGTAGCTGTATGTTCAGAGCTCTCTGACTACTCAGAGGTAAAGGCTCTCTCGATCCAGTGATGCTGAATGTAACGTATATATAGCAATACTGTTTTGATTCAGGCAGTAGAGCCCTGTCTGTTTGTCTTTATTTCTCTACTCTGTATTTTCTCTGTTTGTGTTTTATGTAATGAAAGAAGATTGTTGACCCCTGAAACAGCTATCTTTCCTAGTAAAGCAGATCTAAGAAACTGTGCTAGCACCCACCCTGAGTGTGCCAGTGTGGTTGCTGTTACATCTCATCCACCCATTCAGGCAGGGAAAATCTTCACCTGGTTGGGATAGATATCCCCCTAACTCACCTACAGGTTTGAGTCCTGTCAGTTACCCTCAACCTGGTTTAACCTGTCTGCTAAGATAATTTACCAGGGTATGAATGCTTTGTATACTACAGCATCTTTGAGCCACAGGTGATATTGAGTCACAGGTGGACATTGAAGTTGGATGAGCAGCCCTGAAAAGGGCTCAGCAAACCCTCACACCAGAGGGGCTGGTCCTCCCTGAGCACCCATATTGTATGATTATCTAGGTAAGAGCCTGAGGGCATTTTTAACCACAGATGTTCAACCACCTCATACTCTGCCCTCCCAGATCTTCCTGAATACTGGCTTCCTGAGTCACTGCCAAGCACCTATGGCATGAGGAGGCCCTTTCAATGTAAAACCCTAGGCAATTTCCCTAAATCCTGTGGATGGCTCTGACCGCAGGAAATTCATTCCCAAAGAGTGAATTAAGTGTAATCACTTCATTCCTTCTCTCTCTGTATTATGCATATTATATATTTTTGTCTCATAGTTTGGATAAGTGCTTGTAGATTGATTAGATTCCCTACTTCTAGACCACTCTTTTACTTTACTGGCAGTTTCTGGAAGATTCTTCCTAGTGGACAAAATGTCCTTATATTTTATATGCACTCCCTCCAACAACCCTTTCAACTCTTTATTTCCCTCCAACTCAGCCTTCTTCTTATGTTGGGAGAATCACATCACACTTGTACTACTAATTATGTTTCTTTTTTAGTGACTTAATTTCTTTTCTTTTTTTCCTTCCTTTCTCATAATTTCTACTTTATAAACATGAATTCACCTTAACATCTCTGCCAATAGAGACAGTAATAGAAATCTACCAGCTAAGCTGTCAATTTTTTTTAAGCTTCAAATAAGTTTATTTTAGGCAAGATATTTAGGCAAATCTCTACTTCAAAGAGAAGACATTTGGCTTTACTTGGTTTTTAAATATTTTTCTACTTAAATTTTCTTTTCAATTGTGGACTGAACTTAAAACAATATCCATTTTAATACAAAGGGATTATATCTGAAAATATGGACTTCTATAAATAGTTTTCAATGCATTTTAAGTTACAACAGTTGCAACAATGAACAAACATTTATTAAGTACTTACATTATTCCAGATACTCTACTAAGCACTGGGGATACAAAGAAAGGCAAAAAATGTGGTCCTTCTCCCCAGGGATCTTACATGTATGTGAAGGTAGATACAATATACAAATAATTAAACACATACAAGATTCATGCAGAGTAGATGGAAACTAACTTTAGAGGGGGAGTCACTAGCACTTGGGGGAACCATGAAAGACCTCCTGAAGAAGGTGAGACTTGAGCTAAAGGAAGTCATGGACTCCCAGATGCAAAGGTGAGGAGGGGAATGCATTCTAGGCACAGTGGACAGCCAGTGCTGGCTAAGGTACCCTGTTTATCTTAATCCTAAGAATTAAGCACAGTAAAGGGAAATGAAGCACTATATTGGCTTTGTCTGAAAATGTATGTCTGTTTCTGGATCTCTAGTCCATGAGCTTTCTATCAAGAGGTGTCAAGATGGTTTGCTTGGCCATACTTCCTTTTCACACTACTTCAATTTATCTTTAATATTATGAAAATATCAATTCTTATTTTGCTCATTATTAATTTTATACAGTATCAATTGGAGACACGTTTATGTTGAAAGACCAAAATGTCCACCATGAAAAATCAATCACAAAAGGTATTAGAAAATTTGGAAACTTTACTTGTGTATTTCTCATCTTTCCTTCCCTTCCCATTCCCATTAACCTCACTTTAGTACAGACCCTTATCTCCACCCCAGTTCTATTTTCGTAATCTGGAAATCTCCCCTTTCTCTGAGCTCTTATGACACTGATGATTAAAAATACTCATTGAGTACTTGTGATAATAGAAATAATAACTTCCATTGATCTAGCCTTTTGTGGCTTGCAAAGTACATTTACAGATGTTATGTTGTGTATCCTTATAATCGCCCTAAGAGAATAGACACTATTATTATCTCTATTTTTACACATGAGGAAACGAGGCACAAAGAAATTAAATTACTTACTTACAAATCTAAGTCTTCTTGACTTTAAGTCTAGTGTTCTACATTGTTAGCCATTTTGTCCATGTCGTTATGTTGTCTCTACAGCTAGGTTTTAAGCTCTTTGAGGGAAGAGATTGTTTTGTATTTTTTATATCAGCCAGTCTTTCATAATGAAGTCATTTGTCACTCTACGTACACTCAAAACTTTTCTATCTTGGTAGACACCCCCACCCCCACCCTCAGATTTGTACATCACTAGGATAACCTTTGAGAACCCAGGATCATCTTCACATGACTGGGACATCAGAGTAGGATTTTAGTCCTATAGGAATGGGAGAACCAATTTGGGAAATGCCAGACACAAGTTATGCTTAAGCTTTTTCTTGGAAGTTTTCCTGGAAAATTCCAAGTCACAGCAATGAGACAAAGAGAGAGAAATTACCCTCTTTGGATCAGCTGCTCAGGGTTGGACTGAGTCCATGTGAGCCCAGAATCAGGGAGGGGTGGGAGGAAGGGATGTTTAGCTACAGGTTACTTTGTATTAAGTGTCTAAGTATTTTGCTTCCCAGGTGATTTTCTATCACTTACCCCTCCTTTTAGCTTTTGCAGGTGGGAAGGGACTGATTCCCTTCAAATAGCATTTTGCCTTCTGCTCCCTTGGGAGAGACATTGATATTATGAACAAGCCATCTCTTCTTTCTTCTCCATTGGATCACTAGCATAATTCATCTACTTCCTGAAATTTAATGGATGTTACATGTCTCTGTTCAGCAAGTAGGAAGCCCATCACATGACTTTCTTCCTCTGGTGTACAAAAGGCCAGCTCCTGCTAAGCCCAGCTCCTTGGAGCTTTAAATGCCTCTCCTTATTACAGTCTGTTTTCCTGAAGGAAAAAAAAAAATTGAAATCTATCAAGCCTTTCCCTTTTCACAGTTCTAAAAGCAGCTCTCTGGGTCTCTCTCCATATTTTCCTCCTTAATTGAGCTTTGACTAGGCATCAGTAGCTAAAAAAGAAACCTAGTCAGGCTGTTTTCATCCTCTTAGAATATGTGGTTATGGGGCACTGGTACCTTTACAGACTCAATAGGCCTTCTCAGAATTAACTAACTGTTGGGAAGCTTTGAAAAATACCAGTCAGTACTCCCCACCTCCATTCTGTGTCTTTAATTGCCTCTGTCTGTTTCTTGTCCTTACACCTTTTCTCTCTATCTCTGTCTATCTCTGTCTGTCTTTGTCTCTCTCTCTCTCTGTCCCTATCTTTCTGTCTAGACTCCTTTGTCTCTGTATCTGCCTTTGTCCCTGTGCCTCTGTCTCTCTGTGTCTCTCTCTCTCTGTCTCTCCCTGTCTTCTGTCTCCCTCCCCCTTTCAAAAAGAGCCCTGATTTAGACTAAAATTAAAGATCTCCCACCCCACAACACACATTATCTTTTTTCATTTTGTCAGTGCTTGAAGTGAAGTGATCATTCATCGTCTTGACTTTAAAACCTAATGTATAAGAACAGTTTAATTTCCTTCCAATACTATCACTTAAGCAAACATAATGATAGTTTGGCATTTATATTGCACTTCAAATTTTGCAAAATTCTTTACATTTCCCTTTGACCGTCATGACAACACTGATTTCTATTATCCACATTTTACCAATCAGGAAACTGAGGCTGAGAGGTTAAGTGATTTTTCAGGGCTGTAGACTATTAAGTGTCTGAAGCAAGATTCAGACTCATTTCTGCCGGACTGCAAGTCCAGCCTTATATCCACTCCACCACCTAGATACCCTAAATATATATTGAGTGGTTACTATATGGATAGCACCTCTAGGCCCTAGAGTTATACAAGAAATGTCAGAGGTATCATCTGACCTTCATGAAGCTTATAATCCACACTTGGAACACTTCCCTGGAGCAGGGACCTTCATCACCCTCTTTCTGCAATCAGCCTTACTCACTATGACCCAACTCTGTCTATCTGGGACTGCCCTGCTCTTTTGAGAGGCAGAGGGACAATCTTATTTTCCATGGTTCTTATCCCCTTTGCTTCTCTCTTTGATCCTTTATCTGCTTCCTCATTCCTCCTGCAGCTGTCACTTTAAAGTCTTCACCTCCTTTCCTTTTTCCCTCTTTCTGATCTCCATTTATTATCTGGAACCGGTGGCTCCTCTGCCTCATTCTGTTCAGACTTGTTTAGAGTCTGGGCCATGTGCTGCTGCATCCATTTCCTCATCCCCTTGTATTATTGTCAGTTGCCTGAGGGCAAATGCTTCTCCTCTTCACAAAGGTTGCCCCATACCCTCTTCCTACAATCATCTCCATTGTGTTCCAGTTTCTCCCACCTGAACCATCCAAGCAGGCTGCATACCATACTAATTTCACCAGGGTCAGTTAAAGTCGGCAGTGCCCCTGTGGTCCCCCAATACACCACAGATTTGTTCTGAAACAAAATGCACACTGTTTTCAGTGCAAGCCTACTCAGAGATACTGTCTAAAGATGAGCCATTGTGCAATGCTTTTCTCGCCTGGAAGCTCTCAGCCTTGATTTCACATTTAAAGTCTTTCTGGGATGACCATGTAGATGTTGCTGGCTCTCATCCCCACTCTCCACCGCCCCCAACTCAAATAATGTTTTTACTAAGAAAGCAAAATGGCAAAGCAATTGATAACCAACTGTGAAGAAAAAATTGAAAAAAAATATTTTCAACAAATGTAATCAATGAGTATAAATACATAACAAAGATAATCAAGATACATGTATATAAGAAAGATAATTGTAGTGATGGAAAGATAATAAGCACTTGTATAGTGCCTACTATGTGTCAGGCACTGTGCTAAACTTTTTTTTAAGCAAATATTATCTCATATACCCCCCAGAATAACCCTGTGAGGTTGATGCTATTGTATTGTTGGCAAAAGTGATGCAAATAGAAGTTAAGTGATTTGCCCGGGGTCCCACAGTTAGTAAATGTCTGAGAATAAATTTGAACTCAGGTCTTCCCGATCCCAAGCCCAACCTTCTCCAGCTACCCAATCCCTTGTAGTTTGCAATAATAAATAAAAATTTACTACAAGTTACCAGAAAATGAGAAAATTTAAGTTTAAAAGCTTATTAGTGTTCAGATAATACACACATGGTGTCACAAAAGCCTTATTACAGGTTTAAGCTATTTATTGGCTAAAGCTTAAGCCTGCACAAAGACTTTTGGGACGTCCTGTATGTACATATATGCTAGAAATAGGGACTGGACCCTTTGAATTCTTTGGCATAGAGCACTCTTAGGTAACGAAACTCTCTCTACCAATGTAGGTAGGTTCCTGATCTGTAACGAAAAGCCTTCCAGGGTAAGTCAAGTCTCCTAGAGTTTTCGAGGGCAAGTGATTTGTGCAGGGTCATACAGAAAGTGTGTTTCACAAGTCTGTTTTGAACTTCTGTCCTCCTGGTTCATATACTAGCTGTCTATCCACTATATGCCATGATGATTCTATGTGCAAATACACATTGTATAATATAGCACATATATTTATGTTCATATGTATGTATGCATAGATTTATATACATATAGAACTATATTTTAAACATCAATATTAAAATATACAAGAATGAGCATGAAAAATATAATTAATAAAATTATGCTTAAGAATTGTCTTAAAACTTTAAGTGGAGAAAGAAAAAGAAAGAAAGAAAGAGAGAAAGAAAGAAAGAAAGAAAGAAAGAAAGAAAGAAAGAAAGGAAGGGAGAGAGGAGAGAGAGAGAGAGAGAGAGAGAGAGAGAGAGAGAGAGAGAGAGAGAGAGACAGAGGAAGGAAGGAAGAAAGGAAGGAAGGAAGGAAGAAAGAAAGAAAGAAAGAAAGAAAGAAAGAAAGAGAGAAAGAAAGAAAGAAAGAAAGAAAGAAAGAAAGAAAGAAAGAAAGAAAGAAAGAAAGAAAGAAAGAAAGGAAGGGAGAGAGGAGAGAGAGAGAGAGAGAGAGAGAGAGAGAGAGAGAGAGACAGAGGAAGGAAGGAAGAAAGGAAGGAAGGAAGGAAGAAAGAAAGAAAGAAAGAAAGAAAGAAAGAAAGAAAGAAGAGATAGAGAGAAAGAGAGAGAGAAATAAAGAAAAAAAATGTATCCATTAATAAATAAAATGGACTACAACTAAACTCTCTCCCTTTGCACACACTATTCCCCATGTCTAGAATTTAACTTCTTACATGCCATAGTCTTCTTCAAAGCTCATGTCAGGCACTACCATGAGGCCTTTCTTTGTTCCCTGTCTATTAGTACCATACCCCTGAATCCTATCTATGAGTGCCTCTGACATTACCCCCAGAAGTGAGTCCATACATCCCATCACTTACACTCCTGCTAGTTCCAAATTTTCTCGTCATGGTGACATGCTCCATACAGGTATTTCAGCTCTACCACATAGTGCGTCAGCCCATTAATTTCTGCAGCAACTGGCAGTCTCCTTGGCCCCAGACTAGACTTCAGAAGCTCAGCTTGTTGCCAAGTATGCCATTTTCCAAGGGTACCCCATGTTAAGAATGTCCCAATGTTCCCTTAACTCTTTATGTCTCAAATGGTATTTTACCACATGGTATTTTATTTTCTTCACTTGAAGGTGGCATATCAATTCTCAAAGGGTAGTGACAACCCACTTATTGTTTTCATTATGTCAGTCCACTAGAATATTACCAAGACAGGTTGAAGAGTGTCATACAGACCTGGGACTGTTTAATTGACTTAAACCTTAGGGATGTTAATATATTTATCAAACATATAGAAACATTGTTGTATGGAAGAGCAAGTGATGGTGATAATAGAATAACACACCAGAGATCATTCCATTTGATTCCCTGTATCTGTGTCATCTTTTATTGCTGAACCAATGCTAACACTAAATCTTGGACCAAAAGACCAAAAAAAAAAAACCTCTGCCAAAAAAATCAGAGAAATTTAGTGAAAAAAATTACTTTCTTTCTTAGGCTCTGAGGTCTATACTGTTCCCTTTCAGTACTTGAGTTTTGTGAACAGCAAGCCCCTTCTCTTTCTGGACCTTCTGAGGAAAAATGAGGAACATTACCAGATTCTTTAGCATCCCCCATCCGTTTTTCTCCTTTCTTCATTGCTTTTCCCCCCGTGGATTCATTTATGGGGTTTTTTTAATTTGTTTTTTTTTTTGTTTGTCTTAGTTTCTCTAACTGGTGGCTGAAGTTCCCTGGGTTCTTGGTTTCCCAGGGGAGAAAGCAATCCTACAGTCTGCAGTGTATTCAGGTCTTTATCTTGTCTCTATACATTTTTAAAATCTCTAGAATCTCATTCAAAACTATTCCCTAAGAATTATCAGAAACCAATGATACCCCCTCACTGCTCCACACTAATGAGGAAAGGAATGAAAAAGTAAAATTTCCCTATTAAAAAAAGGAAAGGGAGGTACCAAGAAAGCACACTATTTTCCCAAGGATCCTCAGTTGATCGGTGACAGAAACAACACTGCCCCTACTTGGATCTCCTAAACTCTCACGTCGATGTTCTTTCCATTGGTCAACTTTCCATAAGGATTTAGTATTTGATCCTATAAGTCTCTGGGAATCAGGATGGGTGGTCTCAAAAGGAGATGAAAGAAAAAATAGTATACATTTAGTATACATGCATTATAGATTTTTTTCAGATGTCATTTAATATCTTAATCCCTTACTATGCTATGTGACTACTTGGAGCTAGTACAACTTGAATAAAAATTTCAGAGGTGAGTCAGCATGGTGAAAGGTATGCCTGTCGATAGAAAGAAAACTGGCATTTTATGCTTTTGCTTGTGGCATAGGGATGAAAGACAAAACTTTCACCATCTTTAGGAAAAATAATTTCTTCCAAGGATTTTTTGGGTTTTTTGTTTGTTTGTTTGTTTGTTTGTTTGTTTTTGTCTTTGTCTACCTTCAATCCTTTGCTCCTTCACTCTTCATAACAAAGTCATTTAAAATGGGAATGGACCAAAGAGCAGAGGGTAGCCCTTCCCTGACAGGATGATGAACTAGAGGACCTCATAGGTCTTTTCTATTTCTAACCTCTAGGACTTCTAAGAGCCCACACTTTTGACATAGACTAATGGGAGGAGGAAAAGTCTATGGAACCATCAAAATTAAATCTTCCAAAGGCTGGATAGGTTGTCTTTTCCAGACATTCCACCAAAGCCAGGTCCACTGACTCTCTAATGTACACTCTTGGGTCCACCCAGTCTCATTTTCCCTGGTAATAGGCTTCCTTTCCCCTATGAAATCTGAGCTGCACTGACTGCACCATGGCCTATCCCGACGTGCCCAGCTCTAATATCAATAAACAATCCAAACGAAATCATCCATATTTCACAGCAAAGCACTCCAGTGTGAAGGAAAGCACTAGAATTTGCTCAGAACACTGGAATTCATAAAGTGATTTAGAGAAAAGAAAATTCTAATCTCACAAAAAGAAATAAAAAAGCAAAAACAAAACAAAATCTAAAAAGATTTTTAGAGTCACCTCGGTCATTTCAGATGACAGCAGTATGTTTCATATAAAAAATTTCTCTCAACCTGTTTCTACTGGTGTGATAGTGCTCAGCCTACTATGGGGGCGGGGGGGTGGGGCGATGAGCAAATCTCCCTTTCTGTAACTGGAATAAGGGCTCCCTATTTTTATTAATTCTCAGGCCTTCCCTACTAAGTGTTTAGGGGGACAGCATGGTATCATAAGAAAACCACTAGACTAAGACTGCAGAACTTTGATCTTAGCTCAGCTTTATCAGCAATTTGTTTTGTGACTTGAGGGCAGATATCAAACTTCCTGTGATTCTGTTTTTTAATCTGCAAAATGTTCAATAGAATGCCTACCCTGTCTACCTCATATACATATATATACATATAAATATATGTATGTATGTATATGTATATATGTGTATATATACATAGATATATAGATATAGATATTTGCATGTATTTACATGTCTGTATGTGTATGTGTGTATATGTATGTGTATATGTATATATGCATATGTGTGTGCACGTGTATATGTGTGTATATGCGGACATGCATGTATATGTGCATATGTACACACACATATGAATATGTGTGTGGGTGTATATGTGGGTATATATGCATATATAAGCATGTGTATATGTATGTGTATATATAAACACACATATATTTACATATATGCATGTGTATATATGTATATACACATACATATATACACATATACATATATGTTTACATATACATGTGTAGTAATACAATATAATGTTGCATTACATTATATTAAAATAATATAGAATATATAAACATATAATATATCATTATTAGTATATATCATTATATATACTATATATATATCAATAAATCATTATTAGTATATATCATTATATTATATCTTGTTCATATATAATATAACATAATGTAATGCATATAAAATATAATATATTACATATCATTATATTATATTATATAGTGCACATGTATAATATAATTTATATTCCCTAGCTCTCAATAAAACAGCTCATCAACATACTGATCTCTACCCCAGAATTCTTTGAGTCCTTGTTCTATCCCCTATCCCACCTCACCAAACTCAAACCCCGTATAATACCTACCATCTGCTTCCTTTGTCCCCATTTATGTGCTGCTGAATGAAGCTTGAAGTATCATGAACCTGTGCTTACTGGTCTCACTACAAGTTCATATTACCAAATCTCAATTGGATTCTCATTGCCTCAAGGCAACTGGTTGGCTATATTTCAGAGGGGATTCTTCCACAAGTATAGACTGGAATACATGACTTCTGAGGTGCCTTGTGATTCCTGCATTCTATGAATCAAGTGTTAATGGGTAGATAAGAATTCAAAATATTAAAATGGGGGGTGGGAAGAGATTCCAAGGATAGGGAACAGTGTAAGCAAAGGCACAGAGGTGGGAGGGAATATCTAATATTCAAAAAAGAGAGTCTAATCTATTTTGGTAAATGGATGGAAATAATATGAGATACGAATATAACTCACATTTATGTTGGTTTTAAATTCTATAGATTGCTTTCTTCACATCAATCCTGTGAGCTAGGTTGTTAGAAAATGATATACGTTGTTCAATTCAATTCCACAAGCACGTATTAAGTTCCTACTATGTGGCTTTTCTCCAGATCTATGACTTCCTAGCTGTAACGAGCTCTCTGTCTCTCTGGGAGGGATTTTCTTTACCAGTGCAAATTAGCACTGTCTTTGCAGTTTATGGTATTAGAAAGTTGCTTGGGACGCTGAGATGTTAAGGGATTTGCCCAGGGTCATACAATCAGTAAGTGTCAGAGACAGGTTTTGAATCCAGATCTTCCTGACTCTAAAGTCAGGTCTTTATACGATATTCCCCAAAGGCACCCTAGCTGAGGTCCAGGGACACAAAGACAAAAAATAAAATAAAATAAAATAAAATAAAATAAAATAAAATAAAATAAAATAATCCCTGGGCTAAAGGAGCTTAAAAATCCAGAACTGGACTGTGGGGAGGGGAATTCGACATGAGCACAGCTAAATCACTACAGAGTATACAAAGTAAATATAAACTGCAAAATGAAGATAATAGTAGTACCTACCTTCCAGGTTTGTTTTGAGGATCATACGAGATGAGGTTTGTGAAATTCTTTGCAGATGTTAGAATGAGGTATTAAAACAATTCCAGTTTTGTAGGAGGTAGTAACAAAAGGGAAGATCAGGAGCGGCCTTGTGGAAGAAGTAGGCCTGAGGTGAACTTTGATGGGACCCCGGGTATTCCAAAAGATAGAGGTGAGGCAGAAGCTGAATGATCACAGCTCAGGAATATTGTGCAGGGGACTCATGCCTCAGATATTGTCAGGACTAGTTGACCTCCTTCCAATTCTGAGATTCTAGAAGGTAGGTAGGAAGGAAGGAAGGAAGGAAGGAAGGAAGGAAGGAAGGAAGGAAGGAAAGAAGGAAGGAAGGAAAAAAGGAAGGGAGGGAGGGAGGAAAGAAGGAAGGAAGGAAGGGAGGGAGGGAGGAAGGAAGGAAGGGAGGAAGGGAAGAAGGGAAGGAGGGAGGAAGGGAGGGAGGGAGGGAGGAAGGAAGGAAGGAAGAAGGAAGAAGGAAAAAACAGAAAAGGAAGGGAGGGAGGGAATAAGAAGGAAGAAAAAGGAAAGAGAAGGAAAGAATAAAGAAAAGAGGGAAAGGAAAAAGAAGGAAGGAAGCAGGGGAAAGGAAGGAAGGATGGAAGGAAGGAAGGGAGGAAGGAAGGAAGGAAGGGAAGGAGGGAGGAAGGAAAGAAGAAAGGGAGGGAAGGAGGGAGGAAGGAAGGAAAGAAAGAAAAGAAGGGAGGGAGGAAAGGAAGAAAAAAGGAAGGGAGGAAGGGAATAAGAAGGAAGAAAAAGGAAAGAAAGAGGGAAAGAATAAAGAAAAGGAGGGAAAGAAAAAGGAGGAAGGAAGGAAGGAGGGAAGGAAGGAAGGAAGGAAGGAAGGAAGGAAGGAAGGAAGGAAGGATGGGAAAATGTATGGCTTAGATTCATTGTTATTGTTCAGCTGTGTCCTATTCTTCATGACTCCATTGGGGTTTTCTTGGCAAAGATGCTGGAACAGTTTGCCATTTCCTTCTCCAGCTCATTTTGCAGATGAGGAAACTGAGACAAATAGGGTTAAATTACTTGCCCATGGTCACACAGCTAGAAAGTGTCTAAGGCCAGATTTGAATTAAGGGAGATGAGTTTTCCTGACTCTATGCCATGTACTCCATCCACTGGGTCACCTAGCTGCAGAGTCACCCTGCACTAATTCACCTTTGACTATAAAAATACAGAAAAAGCCAAATTCCTAACACTGCAATTTCATTTCATGTGTTGAGTGATATCCACAAGGTGTCCATGATCACAATGATGTTGTTACCAGATCAATGATATATTAGCTTGTGAAGTCATTTTAATAGGTTATGTAGCTATCACTGGATACCCATCTTTCCCCAGGACCAGGTATTCACATAAACAAATGCGCACATACCACAATATTATGAATAAATCAAGCAAAGCACCACCCCTTTCATTTTTCACATGCAGTTGTGTGTCTGTTAATTTATATGCTCCAATAAAACATGGGGAAAACACCGCAAATTATCTGCAACAACAATTTCATTCTGATTATCAACATTCTAGGCTGTTTATACTTATTGAGATTGCTCTTCCCTAACTTTTTGCCAAGAAGGATCTGAAAGCCCTTTACACATCCTTATCCAGAACTTTCAGATTGTTATGCCAGCCTAGGTCAGGAGTTGAAATATATAAACAGTTTTTCTGTGCTTGAACTTAAAAGAAAAATCAGTCATCTGTATATGATCTGTGTTTGAGCAAAATGTAATTTTTCCCTCTGACAATGTGTTTATGGTTGTTAAGTTATCTTGATTGCCAAGAGAAATCTGTTTTCTGTGGCAGGCTTCTCTGGTTTAAAATGTCAGATGGTTTTTCCCCCCTCTTTCAACTAATTCGCAAATTGACTTGACTCTCAGCTAGGTTAAAAAAAATAATTTCCTGAAAATTAAAAGTCTGGCACAATACTGCACTAAAAGTCCATTTATCTTGTCTATTTTTATAAAGCTGTGTTGCAAGCTCTGGCACAGTTCCCACTTTTAGTAATGAAGGTCCCCAAGGACATTTGGCATCCGAGATGCTTTCTTCCTGGACCCTGAGAATGGTCCCGAGTTTTCCTTACACAGAACTAAAACTGCCTGTGACAGAGTATTTAATATCACCTCATTCATTATCAGAAAGAAAGGAGGAGGAAGAAGAAATTCTGCAAAGGTGAGGTGACATCAGAACACCATTTCTTGCTATTCCTTTATCTCCCTGAGCAGGAGACTCATCACCTTATGCACCATATATGCAAACGTTGCAAGGGAGGTCTTTGCACTTCTGTTATTATGGACCACACAGCCCTACAAGTTAAGGGGAAATAAATGCCTATGTGGAGCTCAGCAATGATTCACTCTTGTTTAATCAACTGTAACCAGTGGTAGGCTACATCATGGTCTCAACATAAACCAGCCTAATCTTTTCCACTTGCCTGCAGGAAATAATGAAGACATATGCTTATTCAAGTCAAATAATACATAAAGTCTTCCCTTCCTCTCCCTCCTCTTCCTCAGATGGAAGAGCAATTGCTAGCCTTTTCAGTCTTGAAATGATTAGCCTTTCTCCTAGTGGGAAGTTGGGATATTCCCCCAACCCCACCCAAAAAGCAACCAGAATGGTTGTTTTTCCTGTCTCTTCTAAAGGTTGCCATTTCCAGTGTCTCTAATCAATTTCAAGCAAGTCAATCTACCCAACTAACTCCTCTTTCAAGGTATTACAGAGAAACAGCCTGTGAAGGACTACTAGATTGAAATGGCTTCTGGGGGAACTGAACATTTAGTGAGGATGCAATGATAGGAGGATTTGACCTGATTATGTTGTGGTAGAATGATCTCAGATCCTGGAGAGGCAAGAAGAAATGGGTTGGAATTCTGCCTCTGATGTTTACTAACTTTGTGATAATGAACAAGTCACTTTCACATCTCTGCGCCTCAGTTTCCTGGTCTACAAAATAATGATGATGATGATGATAGATCTAGCACTTACCTCAAATGGCCATTGTGACGATCGAATAAGATAATGCATATAAAACACTTTGCAAGTATGATGAACTATACAAATGTGAGTTATTAACATTCACATCTGAGGTCACCACTTCCTCTTTCTTCCTTCTTTCTTCTTCTCCATAATTTCATTCACTATTATTGCACAGCATTGGAGATGCTAATATAAAAACACCCCATCAGTTTGGTGGTGGTGCAATTGGTGCCCATCACAGCTCAATTACACCCCCTCAATGTACATATTCCTCATAAACGTCAATGCCATCACATTGGGACGTTCTTTAGTTTTTCAGCCATCGATACCAAATTCCAGCATGGTTACAGAATTACGTTTTTCACTTTATTACATTTGGAATATTGAAAGATTTTTCTTTATTAAATTAGTCTACATTAGGAGAGTCTGAAAGTCTTCTGATGCATGACCAGAGACACAGTTCCATCTGTTTTGTTTTTCTTATTCATGACATAGATGATTTTCTTTTAAACAGTGTATGTATTTCACTTTAATTTTAGTTTATATCTGTCAAGATATATCAGCTGTGATGTGTGGAGACTTAACCATAGAATTTCGCCAAATCATTTGGGCAGAAACTGAAAACAGCTTTGCAAAAGGGCAGACAAAAAGTGGAATTTAGGGGGTATAAGATTGATATGCGGTTCTGCCTACTGTCTTATAATTTTAAGATACCAACCTGTTGGTATCGGATGATTGTTACTATGGACTTAATTTGTTTTGGTCCAGTTTCTCTGGACAAGCATCAAATGCCACAAAAAATCATTTCCAATTGCACTTGTTAGTAATTTACAAATGGGACTTGGGCAAAGTAGGAACAGACATGAAAACTGAAACTTCCTTTGGACCCAAGAGATCGTCTCCCTTTGTTAGAACTGAGTCATAGCAGTATGGCACCTTCCAGCTCTGGAACCCTTTTCAGATTCTAAACCCTATCGTTGTTTTGTTTTGGTTTTTTTTAAGTGTTCCATTTTCCACTTTGTTTTCACACTTTTGACTATAAAAACATAGTATCCAAGGATGTTGCAAAACTGAATTTTCAATTCCATTTGATCAGCATTTATTAAGCATGTACTTTGTGCTAAGCACTATCATAGGGATATAGGCATAAAGAGAAAGGAAAAAAACATAGTCCCTGCTCTCAAGAAATTTATATTCTTCTTAAGGGGTACAATCTACATACAAATATGTAAAGATAAAGTTAATACAAAATATTTTAAGTAAATTAAAAAGAGAACTTTAACATGACAATAAGGAAAAGGTTTGTCAATATCATTGCACCAGGGAATCCCTTATTTCTCATTTGGATGACAATTGTATACCAAATCCCAATGTGATTATTTCACTTTATTTATATTTGGAATAGTAAAAGTTTTTCCATATTAAATAAATGTGCAGGTCATAGGATGGTGTGTGTGTGTGTGTGTGTGTGTGTGTGTGTGTGTGTGTGCATGTTGGTATGTATGTGTCTTTGTTTGAGGATTGTGGGGTATATGGGTAAGGTTGGAATTGGAACACTTAAACCGTGCCAGTCAGTATTTTCCAACCTTTATATTTTGCATTCATTTCCTTCCCATTCCACAAAAAAATGATGTTAAGAAAATTCTGTTTATATAAGTTGGTTGAGGTTCTTCTTCATAGTGCCTCTTCTATTTTTATTAATCCATGGAATATGAGACGTTCATTCTAGAAATCACTTTGAGTCCAAGCCCCTTGAGGGCAGGTACTATTACTGTCTCTGTATCCCAGTAACAGACACAAGATCTGAAGCATTGAGATTTTTCATTGGTTTGGTTTTGGTATTAGTTCTGGTTTTTACCAGATCTGTATTTAATCTGGTATCTGAAACCCCTGGGGGAGGAAACTCTCCCTATCAATTATATCCACATGTGCTCTGCAACGTAGAATCTTACAAAGTTGCCTGGGGAACTGAGATGTGAAATTACTTTTCTAAAGTCACAGAGCTAGAATATATCAGAACCAAAGTCTTCCTAACTCTTAGACTATCTATGACTTCAAGCTACTTGGCACAGAGTAGGTGCTTAATACATACTTTGTTAATTAATGTATTAATCCCGATATTATGAGATTCAAAATGTGTTGTGATCAGATATTCTGAAAACAAATCTATATTGACTTGCTTGTATTTGTATCCTCGGAGCTAAGTGCACTGCCTAGAATAAGGGAAGTACTTCATAAATGGGCTATCATCAATCTATCTCTCTATTTCTATCTATCCATCCATTTCTCTATCTCTCTCTCTCCGTCTATCCATCCATCCATCTATTTAGCTATCTATATATTTACCTATCATCTATCATTTATTTTAGAGTTCGGTTAGACATCAAAGACACCAAGGTCACCAATGGCATCCTGGGCCATTGTCAGCCATCTTGACTTTTGCCTTGCTGATGGACTTTGATGACTATGGAAGAGAGAGTGAGGCTTATGACTTTGTTGTGCAACCCTGTCTCACTTAAATCCAATTCATTCAAAAGTTAACACATCACCACTCTTGCAGAGTGAAGAGTTAAATGCTTTATCCATAATTATGTTGTCAGCACATATTGGGGGCACAATGTGAACCCAGGTCTTACTCACTCTGAGGCTCTCTTCCAATTATAAACATCATCTTCCTACCTCACCATATTATATGCATTTGCATAATAACAGCTAACGTTTATATATCAATTTTAAGTTTGCAAAGTACTCAGTATATATTATATCATCTGAGCTTTGCAAGAGTTATGAGGTAGGCATTGTCAATTAATTAATTGATCAAAAAGCATTTTAGTCAAATATTATGTATGAGATAGATAATATACCGGGGGATACAAGTACAAAAAATGAAATAATTCCTCCTCTCAAAAAGCTTACACTATATTGAAGGGAGACACAAACACATATATAAAGATACACAAAATAATTACAAAATAGTTGGTACAGTGAATAAAGTACTGGGCCCAGAGTCAGGGTGATGTGAGTTCAAATCCAGTTTCAGACACTTACTAGCTGTGTAATCCTGGACAAGTCACTTAACCTTGTTTACCTCAGTTTCTTCATCTGTAAAATGAGCTGGAGAAGGAAATGGCAAACTGCTCCAGTATCTTTGCCAAGAAAACCCCAAATGAAATCGGAAAGAGTCGAACATGGCTGAAACAACTAAACAACAACCAGAAAGTTAAATGCTGAGTAGTTTGGCAGAGAGGGAAGTAGCTAGCATTTGAGGGGATCAAGAGAGCCTTCATGTAGGAGATGGTATTATTAATGTATAATGAGCTGAAACGAATGGATGCTTAGAGTTTAGGCACTCCTTGGTGTTACTTACGAGTGCCAGAGAGTAGAGAGGGCTACGATAGTTTGGGGGTAGGGGTAGTCTGGCCTACACCTGGTGAGGAGAATCTGTGGAGCGCATCCAGAGGGCAGACCAATTGAGGCTTAGGGGTGTGAAACACCAGTGCCCCATCTTGGGTCTCTTCCCCCTTGGGTTGACACCATGTTGTGTAAGCATCCTGGTAGGCTTCTACATGCATTTGGGTTCATGGCCTGTGCTGCTTCAGCAGCCCCACGTAGCAGGCATCAGAACTATCAAAAAAAGAATGATAAATGCCACATTCAGATGTCTCACTATATATCTGAAATGTACCAGTTGATCTTAATTTCAATAGCTGGTCCCTAGAGATGGAGTACAGGACGTACCGAGTTTATATAATGGCCTAGTATTGCTATTGTTGTGGTAGTTGTTCATTCATGTCCAGCTCTTCCTGACCCATTTGGGGTTTTCTTGGCAAAGATCCTGGAGTGGCTTGCCATTTCTTTCTCCAACTCATTTTACAGATGAGGAGAATGAGGCAAACAGGGTTAAGTGACTTGCCCACAGTCAAATAGCTAGGAAGTGTCTGAGGCCAGATTTGAACTCAGGAAGATGAGTCATCCTGCCTCCACTCTCTTCCTGACTCTGACACTCTATTCACTGTGCCACCTAGCTACCCCAATGGCCTGGTATTTTTGGCAACACTTTTGCTAAGAAATCATCCCATTGAGGGAGTAACAACACCATCTTGCTTTAATGCTTTGCTTTAGGATGAAAACAGAATGGGTACAGCAATATCCACCTACAGCTATAATAAAAAGAGATGTTCTACATGGAGATGGGTCATTTTTCTAATTTATAGGGAATCCCTTTCCCTGCTCAGGTAATTTAAGCATTTTTCTTAAAAGGAGCTAGGCTTTAAATGAGACTCCCATGGTTCTTCACTCCCCACAAAACAGTAATTAAGTTAATTTATTACTCTGAAAGATTTTGGTGCTGAAGTAGTATGTACATGACCTGTTCATGTTGCAAGAAGAAGAAAGTGATGATTTGGCAAAAGGGCTCTATTTTCTTAAGATTATTTGATGTATTTTAAGGTATCCTGAAGTCTGAGAATAGATTAAGCATGTCAGATGAAGCTTAAAAGACATTTTTTTTAAAATAGGTTGATGAAACCTCCCATTCATTTTTTGGGGGGAGATAAACATATTATATTGTTATTTTTAAGAAAATATAAGATGCAACTTCAGTGTCGCTCTCCATTCTTTCAGTCAATATTATGACAGGTGGTATGACATAGTGAGCTGATTTGAGAGTCAGGAATACCTGTTTTCGAGTCTTCTGACAGATACTGTCAGTGTGACCTGGGGAAAATCATTTAGCCTTTCAATGCCCTAAGCAACTTTCTAAGATTGCAGAGAAGGCATATATCTGAATTGATAGAGGGAGCTGTTAACTAGAAGGTGACTATATATTGAGGCAGCTAGATGGCTCAATGAATAGAACATTAGAACTAGAAGGAAGACCTAAATTCAAATATAACTTTAGATACTCAGCTGTGTAACCCTGGGCAAATCCCTTAACTTCTGTTTTTCTTAATCCACTAGAGAAGGAAATAAATAGCAAATGACTCCAGTATCTTTGCCAAGAAAACTTTGTAAACAGCATTGGCATGCTATAGTCTATAGGGTCATGAATGGTCAGATATTACTAAACAATAATAAATATGTTGAAATCCCAAATCCCGTCAAAAAATAAAATAAACATCAATTTTACCTTGTTCCAGGTTCTGGCATCCGTCAATGCGGTACGTACTTAAAACCTAAATATCATAGTTAGAGAATCAATTGAATGGGTGTATGCTATGTATTTATGTGCTGGAGCCAGGACTTGATTTTCATTGTAAGCATTTACAACATCCAAATGCTATAAAACTGGGCTTAATTTATTGTTTTTTTAATTTCCAGACTTAAGAGAGTGATGAAGAAAAAGCATTTTAAAATTAAATAATGCAGATTAAACTTGAAAAGGAGTCATGCTTTTCAGAAAGCCAGTAAGCATTTACCAGCACACCACTGCTATCTCCATATTTTTTCCATGAGAGGGATAATGGCATAGTGGCTGTGGGATGACGTACTTAGAGTCAGAAAAACTCAATTCAAATACTCCCTCTGACAGTGACAGTGTCTGGAGAAACCAAAGGGACTCTCTAATGCTACCCATGGTCCACCTCAACCTTTTTGTTTGTTTGTTCCTCAGCTCTACATAGCACCCCCAAAAGCACAGAAATCAGAAGGAGAAACAACTATGGGCAACACAGAAGTTAGTAGAGAACCAGTTTTAAAACAATCATTGCTCTGCTTAGTAAGTAGAAATCTTCTAGGTGAACTACATTTTTTTTGTATTATTATTTAATAAAATATAGGGGCTACTAACAGCTCTTTCCTCCTTCAAAGGAAAGTAAAAAGTGCCTGATATTCTGGTACATTATATCCCAGATAAGTTCAAGAATGAATTTCCAGTTTGCCTTTTGATTGTCTAATAAAGTCAAACATGCTTAAGAATGTCCTTTAAAATGAAGGGGGTGGGGGAATTATCAAAACATGTAGTTGAAAAAGTACCTTGAAAAGAAAAAAAATTGCCTGGCCCTAACAAGAACATGGCTTCTCAACTGGAATAAACTCTTCAGGTCAGGCCTTGTAGAGCAAAGAGAAGTGAGAGATATAATCAATCGTGTCATTTAGGAAGGGTTTTGATTCTCTATCACACAACACACTCATCAATTAAGTAGGAAATAAATAAGGTCAGACCTACATGGTTCTTAGGTGAGTACATAATCTATTGAAAAGGCAGACCCAGGAAGAAGTTATCGATGAATCAATGTCAACCAGGGGACACATTACAAATGGCCTAACTGTTTTTTAGTGGTCAGTTCTGGACCTGGAGATATTTAACATTTTCATCAGTGAATATAAAGGTGGATTTGTTCATATCATGCTCTGAAAGGAGGACAGGATTTGTCAGGGTATGGGAAGACAAAGTGTAGCATCATAGAACCAGAGCTATAAAGGACCTCTGAGGTCATCTAGTCCCCTTAAAGGGACTTGTTAAATAAAAAGGATAAGAGACAAATGGAGAAAAATTCACTCTGGGTAAGCAAAGAGTACTAGGATAGATGAATAGGATAAAAGCCTTTCTCAGATGAAATCACTGACATCCCTTTAAGACAAGTTCATATGTCATCTACTTCAATTCATCTCTGATCTTCGTCATCATGGAAGGTGGGGAAGGAAACAAGCATTCACGAAGCCCCCCACCAGAGGCCAGACAATGTGCTGAGAACTTTACAAACATCTCATTCGATCCTCACAACAACCCTGGGAGATCAGTCTTCATAATATCTTTGTTTTATGGTTGAGAACATTAAGAAGACAGAAATTAAGTGATTTATCGAGGGTCACATAGCCAGTAAGCATCTGAATCCAGATTTGAACTTGGGTCTTCTGGATTCCTGGCCCAGTGCTTTATATACTGTACCACCTAGCTATCTGGATGAGAAGTAACTTCTCCCTTTTCCCATCACTTACAGTATTTTTGGGGGAACCTCTCCCATGTAAAAATCACATTCTATTCTTACTATAGCTTTTTGTGTTTCTGTATTTACTATTTAAGTTGTAAGTTATTTGAGGAAGGGAAGCATATTTTATTCATCTTTGAATCCTTGTAGCTACTTCACATGGTGGCTTGTAATACAAAAGTAGGTACTTGATACATGTGTGTTTAATTTAAAGTTTTATGTGGAATGAGGTTCAAATCCTGGCTTTTCTATGTACTTTTTATGACAAGTCATGATAGAATGGTAGGCAACATTACCAAGGTAAAATGGAAAATAAATTAGGTTTTAAGGAGAAAAAAAACCTGGATCTCAATTATATTCACTGTGTGACCATGGGCAAAATATTTAACCTCTCTGGGCCTAAGTTTCTCCATCTGTACAATGGGGGTGATAATAATAACTGCCATCTCCACCTCAAAGGGTTGTTTTGGGGATTGAGAGAAATTATATATGCAAAGCTCTTTGCAAACCTTAAAGTGATAAATAAATGTCATCTGTTATTTTCATTTCTCTGTGTTGATGCTTTCCAGCTCACAGATGTGTTACTTCTGAAAGCAGCAAGGTAGTTCTCACCAGCTAGGGATTGGTAAATTTCAAGGCATATTTCCGGATCCATTATTCTTTCCTATAACTCTATAAATAATTGAAAGAACTTCACAGGAATCACTCTTGTCAAAAGGCAGTGAGTGAAGTTCTCAGTTCTATATGCAAATCATGTAGTCCATAAAATAAGATTCTATATTTGAGGTTTCTGCCTGTTAGACCACTGCTGATGCAGAAATGAATGGATCTGCTTGAAAGTACAAGTCTTGAAAGATTCAACATTTAAACCTGATAATTAACCTAATTTGGAAGATTTTCTTGGGGATTTATAGGTAATAATATATTTCAGTCTCAGCAGCATGTTGCAATGGAAAATATGGTGAATTTGGAATCAGAGGAATCAGAGGCTCTGACACCTATTATATCTCTGGTCCTTAGGTTCCTCATCTCTCTAATTAGGGGATTTTACTGAATGACCACTTGGGTTCCTTCTAGTTGTCAGCCTATGATACTCGATGGAGACGAGTCCCTTTTTTGTCTTGTGCAATGTATGTTTTAGTCATCACATCATGCTCCTCTTCTCATTACAAGAAACATTTACACTGGCTAGATGCAAACATTCTTTAGCAATGGAATAATTAAATATCATGTTTCTTTCATTCCTTTTTTTGTGATCATTAAGTAATCCCTGGTGGTAAGAAAAACATAGTGCTATAAATGGCACCACTATGAGTATAGTATGATACATTTTACTGTGTCTGAAAAGTAAATGATTTTGCAAATATGTTTTATAGAATTTTCATGAATATGAAAGATATTCAAAAGTGGCTAAGAAAAACATTGCATACACAATTAGGTAAAAATAGCTAAAATGTGATTTATTTTACATTGCCATTATGTAAACTTATTTATTCACATGTATGCATAATTTATATTAGTAAGTCTTAATGCAGATAAACACCTATTATCATTTCTGTACACAGATGAGATCAAAATTGAAAGATGTTATTACATGAAAAAAATGGGCTTGGTCACATAGCCAAATTTAAAAAAAAGAGTATAAGGAAGGGTTTTCTCATTTTCTTTTGGGTTTTGCAAAACGTTTGTTTTGTTTTGGGGTGATAGGAGTTGAGTGTGGTTGGTGCTGAAATTAACTACTACCACCACCAAGCATTTGACTATTTGCCAGGCATAGTGTGCTAGGCACTGAGAACACAGAGACAAATAAAAATAAACTGCCCTCAAAGAGCTTCCATTATGCTTGAGGAGAGTGGAACAAGCTTATTTCTATATTCGCATGAATAAGTCTAAAGCATAGAGAGAAGAATTTCAATAAAGTGGAGGAAAGCACTAACAACTGGGGGGCAAGGTGGAACAAGGGGGTTCCAGAAAGGTCTCTGATTGGTGGAAAAACCTAAACTATTCTGGAAGAAGGATAGGGACTCTGCAAAGCAGAGATGAGGAGGGAAGACACTACAAGCAAGGGGGATTTCTATACAAAGACACAGAGGTGAGAGATGGAATATTACATAAAGGGAAGAGTAAGTAGGTCATTTTGATTGAAATGTTGCATAAGGGGAGTAATATTCAACTAGGATAGAAAGATAGATTGAACTCAAATTATGAAATGTCACACTGAGGAGGATGTATTTTATTCTAGAGACAATAGTGAGTCACTGAAGCTTGGATGCTAAAGATTTATCAAATTCATCAGATAAAATGCTGCTGTCATTTCACTTAGATATGTAGATTAAAATTAAAAAGTATAATATTTGATTTATTGCCTTATGTCAGTTCCCATGGTTGTGTTGCATAATTACAAGACTTTTGAGTTAGAAGGGAGTCCAGAATCAGGATAACCTAATCCAATCTACTCATTCTGTGAAAGCCAGACAAATGAAGGACGATAAGGTCAATAAGCAGTGAGAAATCGTGGAAATAGGATGCAATTGAGAGTTGGAGAAGATGAATTTAAACTTTATATTTGCTTCTTACTATCTGTGTATTATTATTTATTTATATTGCTAGCTAATTAAATGCCTTTTTCAGGTAAAATAAATATGTTCTACTGACTGTTAAAGGCAAAATACTTTAGGTGGTGACAAGGTCATATGCTTTAATTTAGAGAGAATTCTAACCCAGAAAGAGGAGCAAGTGTTATGGGAACCCAAAAGTTACAGGTAGAGGGAAAAACTCGGTAATTCTAGACATCAGTGTCAGACTCTGTACTAGGGGCCAACAGGTTGTCCCTTTATAATGAGCTCTCCTTCACAACTTCTTTAAGAGAAAATATTGTCATTCCTAAGTCAAGCATAGCCACAAAATATTTTTAGATATTCAGAAAAAAAGACTTTCAGAAAGGAACACAAATAGGTCAATTTTGTTGTTATCTCCTTATTAATAATAAACTATATAACAGAAGTTCAGTTTCTTATACAATCCTCTTTTTATTCTTTGAATATTGAGATATTTGAGTTTGTTGATGATCATTAAGTTCATAATAAAAAGTAAATGTAAAAATACATAATTTATTTTCTGGAGTTCTTGAACAATAGTCCCCGATTTTGTACCGCTGATGATGGCAAGACAAGATATTGTATTTGGAGGTATAATTATGACAAAACTGAAGATACATTCTTTTTTTAAAAAAAGATAATAATAGAAAGTGTGATGGGACATAGTTAAAAATGATTCTCAACTTTATCCTATCATCTGGGTTTCAAGTTCAAATAAATTGAACTAAAATCCTCTCTTTCTCTTTGGTCCTAAACCACCTAGAATGAGAAGACCATCTTGGCCGAGCCTGAATATCCATGCTAAAAAGGATACCTGGTGTCAGTGACAAAGATGGCACCTAACAGCCTCACCACAACTCCTTCTTAGTCTTTTAAAACAGAGATAGACAATTCATTCAGCCATAACAGAGCCATCCAGAAAAGTCTGGGCTATCTCTTAAACAGGCAGTACTTTACTTCTAGGTGCTGTTCCCATAGCTTGCCCTAATAGGAGAAAACCCAGCTGCAGCCTCTAATCTCATTTGTCCCAGCCATTTGCCTTGCCACCTTCTCAGCTTCTGGATTATGACCTGTCCCACTGACCGCCATCTCCCAACACTAATTCCTGCCTATGATCATCCCCCAATGCCCAATGTGCCTGACTCCTTTTTTCAGTAATAATGCTCTTCTCTCACTTGCATACTTTGCTGATTCATCTCTTAGTTGAGGATTCATAGTGGGTTGGGGGGTGGGGTGAAGAGGAGACAGATGAGAAAAATACAAAAAGGATTCACTTGAATAAAACAAAATTTCATCAGCCAATAACTTGCTGTCTTCCAGGAAAGAGGTATAAGGAACAAAGAAGGCCAAGAGTTAGATGATTTTTTGAGAAATTAATACTGAGGGTACAAAAATCATTAACCTTGAACCCACATAAACATATACACAATTCTCAATTCTAATTTATTTTTATCAACATGTGAATTTTCTAAACAACTTCATGCCTAGCCCCACTCTAAATAGTCAGTTTTGACACCAATATATTAGATCTAGCTGCTGGCTTAATTCCAATAGGGCTGTTGTTGGTAGTGGTGGTGGTGTTCTTGATGGCATGTGTATGTCCTAATATTTGTATCTCCAGAAACTAATACAATACCTCAAACAAACTAGGCACTTTAGAGATGTTTCTTGAATTGAATTCATTCACAACATCTGTTGGTTCTATGTTGCCAACCCCATCTTGGGGCTAAGAGCTCTTTGGACATGCCTCAGTTAACCTTGGCCAAACACAGCCCATCTGGGACAGAAAAGAATGTTCATCGTGGTGGACTAATCAGTCTCTCTGCCTCTAATCAGGATTATAACAAAATCACTGTAACTAGGTAAGAATATTTTCTACTTGAAATGACCCCTCCCCCCATAGGAAGAAATCCAATTACATTCTTTAAACATCTGTTCATTTTAAGTGTCATTAGCAGAGATGGAGAAATATCCAATATAATCCTTAATTCAAGAACCATAGCATTCTGTGCTTTCAGCTCTAAAGAGAGAAGAAAACACTGGAGAGATCATTAGAAGACACAGTAAAGGAGTCTGAGAAAAAAAGAGACATGAGAAGAGAATTCACTTTAATAAAAACAGATTTCAACAGACAACAGATCATTGTCACCCAAAGAGAGATGTATTAAAAGAAACAAAGAATAGGATAATTAGATGATCTTTGAGAAAAATGATACCCAGAGCACAAAGATCATTGACCTTTGCACCAACACAGGTATACACACGCACACACACACAAACACACACACACATCATATTAAGAGGCAGGAAAACCTAGTCGCACAAAGAGAATACACAGGGGGATGAAACATGCTGAGAAAAGTGCAAAGAAATGCTAAAAGCTTGTTCAGGTAATTCTTTTTAACAATAGCAAAGATAAAATTTATCTTTGGAAAAGACAGAAATAGAAACCACTCTTAAATATGTTGAAACAACAACAAAAGATAAAGGAAAATTCTGCCTTCTGTTAAAATCAGTACAGAAAACTGGAAACAGATGATGCAAAAGGTTAAAGATACTTTGTCATTTTTATCTTTTAAAAAAGGAGAGGGGGAACAGGTGGACAGCACATGGATTAATAGTGTACGGGGGACACCAAACTAGGAGTGAGGGAGAGCTTCTAAAAAACATCTTCTGCCTTGCATCTGACTATATTTGTATGATGAATAGTATATGTTATAATATGCCATAGTCATTACCTGGGCTTCAATCTGGGATCAAGCTTTTTTTGTAAATTAGGAAAATTCAAAGAGGATCAGTGCACTAATTCCTCTCTGCCTCAGTTTCTTCATCTGTAAAATGGCAATAGTACCTACCTCCCAGAGTTGTTGGGAGGATTGAATGAGATGATATTTGTAAAGTGCTTAGCACGGAGTCTGGCACATAGGAAGTACTAAATAAATAGTAGCTATTATCGTTATCATCATCATCATCATCATCATCATCATCATCATTGTTATTATTAATTAGATAATAGGTCATTCCCGAACACATCCAAGAAGGCAGTACGATTGAATGAATATGGCACTAGAGTCTGGAATTTGGAAGTTTGTTGCTGTTATCATTTTTCAGTCATTTTGACTCTTCATGAGCCCATTTAGGGTTTAAGAAAACCCTACTGGACTGGTTTGTCATTTCCTTCTCCAGCTCATTTTACAGATGAAGAAACTGGGGCAAGCAGGGTTAAGTGCCTTGCCCAAGGTCACACAGATAGTAAGTGTCTGAGACCACATTCAAATTCAGGAAGATGAGTCTTCCCTATTCCAAGGCCAGTGCTCTATTCACTACACCAACTAGCTGCCTGAAGTCTGCCTCAAATGCTTACTAAATGTAAGATCTTGAACAAATCACTTAATCATCCCTGTACCTCAGTTTCCTCATTTGGAAAATGAGGATGTAGACCCTCTGAATCTATGGTCTTTACCTTTTGTTTATATGGTTTTTTTTTCCATTTGATGTTTTTCTATTCCACAAGTCCTCTCATCCACACATCAAAAGTTCTCAATATCTTCACTCATTCTTTGCCTCTTTCCTCTTATCTCAAAGAATGACCTCTATCCCTACTCACTGCCACTTGATCTAATCCTCTCTGGTCTCTTTGTAGACCTTATTCTATCAATCATTTCTTCTTTCGCAACGTATAATCCCTTCTTCCCTATGGGTTCCCTTCTCACTGCAAAAAATCATGCTCAGATGTTTTCCAAATCTTAAAGAAGCCTTCCTTACCTCTCTCCAGTGTCTTTTCACTGCCAACTTTATTTACAGAATATTCTTTATCCAACATATTCACTTTCTTATATCTCCTTTGCTCAACCCCTTGCAATCTATCAGAACCCTTGATGGTATCCATGAATGGTTCTTGTGCTAATTGTTTTCCCAGGATGACCTCCACTATGGCGACTGGCTGCCTCTGACCAGTTCTTTTAACTCTGATTCCCATAGTGTTGGATGGCAAAGCTTTTCGCCACCCTGGTCTTCTTCCTCTAGATGCTCTCAAGTTAATGTAATTCCTAAAATATTACTTAGAACTAAATGTTATAATGCACATGTGCTCTGTCCAGGACAGAATGCTTCTTTCTGACCTCTATGGCTTTCTTCTTGCTTCCTATGATAACAATCATGGTTTTGGCTGCCATAGCACATGACTGACTCACCTAGAGTTTCCAGGTCCATTCAAACATCCAAATCTTTTTTCACAGAAATTGATAGCTATCTGTACCTTTGGCATCTTACATTATTAAAATAATATATTGAAATAAGGTTTAAAATTTTACATTTATCTCTATTAAATTTCATGTGGTTCAGCATAGTATTCTACCCTAGAAACACACTTTTTGATTCTGATTATAACCTGGTAGCTGTTCCTCCTATGGTGGTGCCATCTTTGTATTGATAAACATGCCATCTATGGCTTGATAAATAACAAAAACAACAAAAACAATAAATCATTTCACCTGTACAGAGCCAGGGAGAGATCACTGAGAAACTCTACTAGAGACCTCCTTCCAAGCTAATATTGACCTATTGATGACTATCCTTCAGGTGCAATCATTCAGCCAGTTCTGAATCCACATACCTATAGTATCAGCTACATCTCTCCATATTGTCCACAAGTACAGCATAAGAGTGTGTTAAATAAAGTCAATGACATATGATTTTTTTTCCTTTTTTTCTGCTTTTGGATGGAGAGGAAAGGGCCAGGCATGCAATTTCTTTGGCATTTAAGATACTTCCAGGGAGGAAACATCTTTTGCCAAAGAATTTCAGCAGCTGCCCTGCTATGTGTAGTACAAGATAGATTTCTTGGGCACTGAGAGGTTCATGACTTGATTAGGGTTATATAGCCAATATATGTCAGAGGTACACCTGGAAGTCAGGTTGTCTTAATTCTGAGATCAACTACCCTATGCTACAACTGCCTCTCTTATTTAACACTTGTTAAATGACTCTTAGAACCTAACACAGTGCTGTGCACAAAGAGGGTAAGTAATAAAGGTTATTCAAAGCCAGTATGGGAGCAGATGTGTTGATTGCATGGAACCAGCAGCCTGAAATTTTGATCATGTTCTCAAAATGGCGGGACCCAGTTAATTATTTATTCCCAGTTAGTTAAACAACTAATCCAAGACAACAGATATTTATCAGGCACCTTTTATTTGTTGGTCAGGTGGAAAACAAATGTGGAAAACAACATGGTACATAATCTCAAGGATGGAGCATCCGTTGTGAGCCAGGGTTTGGGGAAAAGGTCATGTATTCAGTTGTGAAAGTGTTGAATTTGAGGTATCACTGAGATATCTAGGAGATCTCCAAGAAGCAACTGGAAATGTGTGACTGGCCCCTGGGCTGGATGTGACAATCACCCCTGAAGCCATGAGAATGCTGTTTGCCCTTTGTTTTCAAAGAGGACCAATGATGTCACAGGTCATGTCTTGACTTACAGGAGAATTGGAGTAAGGCAGAGTTGCGCAAAGTCATCAGCCTCATTCTCCTTTTGAGTCATCAAAGTCTAGTGGCAAAACAACAGTCAAGATGACTGATGATGACCCAAGATACAATGGAGACCTTGACATCTTTGAAGTCTGACTAAGCTCTAAGCACTCCACAGTGCCTGCTTTAGCCACCTTCATGGCCATTGGAACAAATTGTTCCCATCCACCCATTCCCCTGTAAGAAGTCTTCACATGCTTAGCATAGATAGCCCCCTCATTTGCCAATGGGTTTGAGGCCTATTGGTTACTCTCAACCTGGTTTAGCCTATCTGCCAAGATGGTTTAATCACGGTGTGACTGCTGTGCATGCTACAGCTTCTTGGAGCCACAGGTCAGAGTTGGGTGAAAGGTGGACACCAAAGGTGGATGAGCAGCCTTGAAAAGATCTTGTCAAGCCCTCACACCACAGGTGTTGGTCCTCTTGGAATACACATACACCCCAGAATGAGATCTGCAAGGGAGAGAAGAGGAGGAAGAGAGTAGAGAATTAGAATAACTCAGCCTAGAGGTAAGGGGGCGGGGGTGGGGATGAATAACAAAAGAAAGTGGCAAAAAAGGAGTGGTCACATAAATTATCAGGCTATGAGAAAAGAAAGCAGGAACATAGAATTTAAGGAAAGAAAGAATATGAAAAAAGGAGATTGTCAGTGGTATAAAATGTTAAAGAAAGTTCAAGGAGACTGAGGCTGAAAAGAAGCTACTGGATTTGACAATTAGAAATCATAGAGGGACACATGCAGAGCTATAAGGCTGGTATGTTCACATTCTAGCTTTCTTCAATTTCTCAAGTCAAGCATTGATTTTGGCATAATGTTGACATGAAATTGGAGTTTGCTCCCAGAACTCTACAGGAATGAAAAGTGCATCATTTTCTGTTGATTTCCTAAGACTATTGCTTATAGTTTTTTTTTTTTTTTCCATTTCACTTGGCCACGTATCTGAAAGTAACAATGTTTTCCATTGCTTGATCTCAAGTATTTGAGGATGCCAGGTCATGTCCCACCTTTACTTTTACTGTTCTTGAGCAAAAAAGACTAAGCTGTTCTTAAATACAGATTTAGATATGGGATTTGGCTCACATAACTGAAGCATATGCCATGGTACAGTCATTACTGTTGATAAAGTCCCTTTTCCCCTACGTGAAATTTCTCTGCACACTACTGAAAAATATATTACAGATAATCAATATACTTTTTTAAGCCTTACATGAAATACCTTTCTCGATATGTTTAATTTCCATTAAAAATTCCTCTGCTGCTGTGGCATTATCCAGAGTGAATGACTCTTAAAAAGTAAATCCATTTGAAACTAATATGTATAACTAAATCATATGGTTCGTTGAAAGGTCACAAAGCCAGACCTATTTTATGTAGGATGAACATACACAGGCAAAGCAGTTGTAAGTTGAATAAATGAGCGTGTGATCTATTTTAAAATGAGCCATAAGCTTGGAGCCCCATTGGATTTAGTTTCCATATAGACCTGGATACAGTATGAAATAAATCATACCCTTTTAAAGGTAATCGGTAAATAGAGTAATAGCCTGGTGTGGCATAGCCTATAACACAGACAAAGCTGAGACAGGAAAAGATTGTTACTTGGAGATAGTAGATTGGGATGGGAGGAGCTGGGAAAAGAGAGGGTGGGGCATATCTGGGTTTCAGAATGGAAGGTGGAAAAGGGGAAAATATCCTAGGATGCCTTAAGGTTTCTTTAAACAACAACAACAGGGAGCTTTATGTAGAGCCTTAAGGTTTTCAAAGTATTTTGCAAATATTACCTCATCTGATCCTCACAACAACCCTGGGAGGTACTACTTAGGTGGACCAAGGAATATGCAAGACAAAGAAAATGTTTTCAAGACCTTCCAAGTGTGAGGTTACCAACCTGGAAGGAAACCCCAGCTGCTCTGTCCTTGTTATAGCTCTACATATTAGACATAATACAAGCATTTGGAATAGGTTGTTCCAACATGTGGAAATTTTAAAATAAGCATGATCAAATAGGTTTATAGATGACTTTTAAAAACTGTTTTTCTCTTGATTGAGCAGCTTTTAGCATTAAGACCTGAAGGGGGAAAATGTGTGAAAATAAAAAAAAGTACAAAAATTTCCATGATAAAATGATATAAATGAAAGACAAAATAAAGGCTTAGAATTTGTGATAGAAAAGATCTTAGAGACCACCTAGCTTAACTCTCTAATTTTATAGACATGGAAAATGAAATACAGAAAGGTGAAAAATGTACAAAGAGCTGGTGAAAGTCCTAGCGTTCAAATCCAGGTTTCTTGCTGGGGAGTCTAGTTCTCTTTCCACTAAAGCAGAAAGCCTTTGCAACATGTGTATTGCAATGGGCATTTTATTTTTCAATCCAGTAGTCATTATGATAGTCACCAGGGATACAGAGACAAAATGAAAATAGCCACTTTCCTCAAGGAACTTACATTCTTTAAAAAACAAAACAAAACAGAACAAAAGTGAGCTGGTGCAAAGTAGAAAGAGCCTGGACCTAGAATCAAGAAGTCCTAAGTTCAAATGCAGCCTCAGACACTTATCTGTATGTCCCTGGCAACTCATTTAACTCTCGTGTGTATTATTTACTCAACTGTAAAATGTGGACGATAACACTTACCTTGCTTTCATAAGAATCCAAAGATATTAGATTTATAAAAAGTGCTTAGTGCAGTTCCTAGCATACAGTAGGCACTATATAAATGCTCCTTCTCTTCTCTTTCCCTAACAAGGGTATTATGAATAACTCAGAATTTGGGATTATTAGAATAGAACCTATGGGGATAGGGAGAACCGTACAAAATATTTGTAAAGATGTGAAAAGCTCCTGGTAGTAAAATTTAAGGAATGTTTGCCATTCTCTTAATTTGAGGTAGTGATAATCAACACTAATGTCTGCTACAGATTTTTTTCCTTCCCCTTTTGAGGTGAATTTGCCTTTGGATCTACATGGTACATTACCCACCATGTTCATACCCATACTTAAATTGTTAATTATGAGGTTAGTACCCAGTGAAGCCTGCAAATATTTGTTGAACTTTCAAAATTATATATACATTGATCAAAGAACTTATTAAAAAACAACTGAGAATGTGAAGCTTGCTTATAAAAACACGACCATATATATTTTGTTGTCAGGAAAGACTGATATCTAATAGATGCTGTATGGTAAAGAGGAAGAGCAGTCAAGAGGGTGTCAGGACACCTGGGTCTGGCCTGAGATACATCAAGGATTGTGTGACCTCGGACAAGTCACTTTTTACATCAGTTTCGTCATTCACAAAACTGTTATAATACTTTCATCTTACTTTAATGAAGCAGTTGGAGATAAGATCATAAAATGTCCACTCAGCTCTAAAATTGTATGATTCAGTGAACTTGAGCGTAAAAATCCATCTTGTATATGTAAAGAAAGCCCACCTCTTGTTCTTCTTGGTTATATCGGAAAGGTATTCACGCCAACCTCATCATTTCTAAAATATAGAGAGCCCACCTCTGAATAGTACACACAAAAGATACAGCCCTTATCTTTCAAAACGGAAATCTGAAGCTACCTGCAGACTGTGGCATTCCTAGATTACCTAACATGCAAGGGTGAGCTGCTAAAGAAAAAGTCTTTTGGTGGAATCTTGGCAAAGTAAGCCATTTCAAACAACAGCCAGGATGGACAGCAGGAAGGAAAATATTTGCCATTCAGATAGCGTCAAATGAGGTGCTTCCCATTTTTACTCTGATTAAAAATAGCTTATGCAAAGCTCATTGAAAAAATGTCCCAGAGATCTGGCTTTATAGACTCATTTTAATGTTGATCTGTCTTTTTTTGGCTTTTTGCCCTCAGCTATGGTCTTCTTATACTCCAGCCTACTTATAAAAGATCAGGTGGCCAGAATATACCTCAGGGACTTGAACTAGCTTTGATGATCAATCATCAAAGTGATTTCCAAGGGCCACATCAGATATAGGGCAATGTGAGATCATACTTTGTCAAGGACTTAACTTATTCAAAAGAATTTCACAGCTTGTTAGAGAGACTTCAACACTGCTTGAGCAACATCTTAATCAGTCAAGAAATAAGGACTCAGCATCAACACCTGGGCATACTCACTGCCATTTGCCTTTTCTTTTTGTGTGAAAAAAGATCTGGGGATTTTAGGGCACTGCTAAATCTGTGAGCTAGCAATGTGACTTGGCAGCCCCAAAATGTAATGAAATCTATGGTTACATTAAGAGAGGCATATGGTGGGAACACAGGAGGCAATAATCTTATTGCAATCTGCCTTAATCAGAATACATCTAGAGATATGTTAAGTCCTAGGTGTCATATTTTGGAAAGGAGTTTGATAAGTTTGAGAGTGTCAAAAGTAGGGCAGTAGACAGAGGACCCCAGTAAATGTAATGCCCTTGAGGAAAGAAATTGTTCATTCTTATCTTCACCTCCATACCAAGTAGCAGAATTAGCAGAGTGGTGAGTGCTTAATTTTATTTATTATTAATTTTACTGAATTTTATATACAATGCCATGCTGATACAACAATGTCTTCTGGTGTCTCCCTCATTTTATCTAATGTTATATTTATCATGGAAATAGGAATGGTACAGTCAGTCTTTTGACAAATACTTTCAGCATAGTCAATCAATCACTCATGTACCTTTATTAAGCAGCTACCACATGCTACAAAAATGAAATAGTCCTTGACCTTGAGGACTTCACCTGCTATTGGGGGAGATGATATATACATATATAAGTATATATAGAATATAGGCAAGATATATCCAAGGTTGTTTGGAGAAGGAGAGCCTCAGCAGCTGGGGGAATCAGGGAATACTTTATGTGGTACCTTGAACAGAGTCTGGATGGAAACAAGGGAGTTTAAGAGGAAACCACCAAAAACCAGTCAACTCATTGAGTCTTTGTGACTCAATAGATAGTAGTTTTCAGTTATTACATCATGAAATCATGGAAATGGATTTATTGTTGTTGTTCAGTCATTTCTCAATCATGTCCAACTCTTTGTGACCCCATTTGAGGTTTTCTTGGCAAAGATACTGGCGTGTCATTTCCTTCTCCTGATCATTTTACATATGAGGAACTGGAGCAAACAGGTTTAAGTGACTTGCCCAGGATCACACAGCTAGTAAGGGTCTGAAGCCAGATTGAAATTCAGGAAGATGAGTTTTCCTGTCTCTAGGTCTGGTACTCTATCTATTGTGCCACCTAGCTGCCCTGTAGAAATGGACAGTACCTGCAAAGGTGTCTTGGGTCTTTTTCGGATGCTGGATATCTTTTCAGGAGTGATCATTTTCTTCATGATGATGATAAACTGTGATGGAGATATAGAAACTCCCCTCACATAATCCAGTCTATTATTTCATTATGACTTGATGAAATAATGAAAGTGCTGGCCCTGGTTCGAGAGATCTGATCTTTGATCATTAGTGGCCATGCGGCTGTGAAGTCATATCACCTTGTTGGCTCTCAATTTCATCATCTTTAAAATGGAGATCATAGGGGCAGCTACGTAGAGCACGGACCCTGAAGTCAGGAGTTCCTGAGTTCAAATCCGGCCTCAGACACTTGACACACTTACTAGCTGTGTGACCTTGGGCAAGTCACTTAACCCCAATTGTCCTGCCTTCCCCACTCAAAAAATAATAAGATGGGGATCATAATTATCATCCTGTCTGCTTCATAATGCAGTGAAGAAATTACAATGGGTATGTGTGACCACCAGCGCTACCTTAGTTGAGAAATAATGGAATCATTGACATGGATGGAACTTATGGCCTTCCCATCCAAATTCCCAGATTAGGACACTGAGGCCCAAGCAAATGAAGCTCATGGAGCTAATTAACACATGTTTTGTTTTGTTTTTTTTCCTGAATATTAGTCCACTGTTCCTTCTTCCTTATACTTCACTTCTTTAAAGATCTGTGATTTAATCAGTATGGGAATTGCCTCTGATGATTCTAATCACAGATTGCAAGTCTGCAATAACTTTGGTTTGATTTGGTCTTCAAGAGTCATTAGAGTAAAAATTCCATCCTTCTATTGCCAACCTGGTGATCAATTTCTGGTCCCCAGACAACAGAAAAATAAGTGCCACTGGTCATCTTTCCAGGCCAGTAGGAACTTAACATTTCATTGACAGAGCCTTCAATTGACCCTAATGAAGTATCCAAGTCAGGTATATTGCAGGAAGGAAGAGTTCTTTCTTATTTTCAAGCAAAATCTTTTTGGTACTAGCTTCAATGTTTTCTCTTGCTTATAACTCCATGGGCCTGGAAAACAACAACTTCTTCCTTCTTCAAGTCTAAAAATATTAGTAGATATTAATCAAATCACCCCTTGGTCTTTTTATTTTCTCTCCATTAGGGTAAATGACTTCAATTTCAAATGAATTCATAATTATTTAGGGTGCTGTAGCATTATGTATAAAGACCTGATTTCCCTCTTAACTATCGTTAGGGCTTCTCTCTAGTACTTTTTTAGTTTTGCAAAGTAAAGATGTCCCAAACAAAAAATAAATAAATAAATTTTGCTTTGATTAAATGCTAAATTCAAGGGGAAATTAATTTATATGTATTTAATACCACATCATTTTTAAAAGGTAACAATATTATTTTACTTTTTTATAAACAGTATTACTCATTTGTTGCATATTCAGCTTCTGATCAGCTTTGACAGGTCCTCTTCAAAGCAGTAATGAACTGAGAAAAGGATATATTAAATTAGCAGACAGTTGGGTGCCAAAATGATTTATCCCAGTGGGGGGCGGAGCCAAGATGGCGGCCCCAAAGACAGTACAAAAATGAAAGTAAAGATTTAAAATATATTCATGGATTTGAAGATTCAAAAGCCAGAAAATTATGTGAACCAACACAAGACATATATTTGAAATATAGAATCAGCCAGAATTTTTTGCATTTTCTTTTTCATATTACCAGTGCCCCCAGGACATTTAGATAGTGACTAATGCCAATAAGTCTCATGTGTGACAAATATAGGCAAATTGCATTTTTCCTGGTTCGTTTATTTTGTTTAAATTGTGTTAAGTACTTAAATAATTAGTTTAAACATGCTCAAAGCTAAACAAAAGCAAAAAATATTGGGAAGGAAAGGAGAAAATGTGTTTGCCTTTATTCTTAAACCAATCCTACTCTGCATGGAACGTAGCATTATTGACCATTGTAATTGCCTTTTCTGGAATAAGTGAGAGACACATTGCCATTCCCCAGCTACCAAGAAGAGTAAACGTCCATTGAAAGGGCTCTGGTGGTATGTTTACAGTTTGTATCATGGAGCTCAGTCATTAACAGCTTCTGAATAATTCCTGCAATAGAAAATGTGCTATGGTAAAATCCTACTCCCAATAACTATTACTGATCATTGAAAATAAATTAAAATAGGGTATTTTAGGCAATTTCAGTTTGGAGGGAAAAATGATGAATTGTATAAGATTAATTTTTTTCTAGATTATAGAATTTGCACATTTAAAATGGGAGCTCTATAGAATTGAAGCTTTGGGTCTGGGAGTACAAACTTGTTGCTTTGATTCCATATCACTTTCTACCACATTTTAAACTGCATTTCTTTTAAGTATCAGCATTAACTGAACAAGAAGAGAACAAGAAAATAAATATCTCCCACACTCAACTACCTTATAGGCAACTTCACTGAAGAAAAGGTGAGAAAGGTGAGAGGCATATATTCCAAATAGGAAAATAGCATCAGACAAAATGCTTATATCCTGATCATCCTCCAGCAATGCTCCAATTGATCAGTCTTTCAACTGCTATAACCAATAGAGCGCAGAAGAAAGAGAAGTGGAGAGTCAGAAGACTCAGGTCCTAGCATTGGCTTTAAACTCCAAATTTGTCATAGAAACAATACTAGATTTAGAGAAGACTTTGGTTTCAATATTGGCTCTATCTACTATTACTACCACTGCTCCAGCTACTGTCATTACTACTACTACTACTACTACTACTACTACTACTACTACTACTACTACTACCACCACAGCTACCACCTCCACCACTATCACTACTACTACTAGTATTGCTTCTACTGCTGCTGCTGTTACTACTACTACTACCACTGCTACCACTACTACTACTACTTCTACCACTACTACTACTACCACTGCTACTACTACTACCACTACTACCACTACTACTACTACTACTACTACTAATACTATTACTACCATGGCTACCGTGATATCCCTACTACTACTACCACTACTACTACTACTACTTCTCCTATTACTACCATGGCTACTGTGATATCACTACTACTACTATGACTACTACTACTACCACCACCACCACTACTACTACTACTACTACTTCCCCTACTACTACCATGGCTGCTGTGATATCACTACTACTACTATGACTACTACTACTACTACTAATAATAATAATAATAATAACAATACCACTACTACTAGTAATAGTAATAATAATAATAATAGCCATTCTGATGAGGATGATGATGTCGATAGTAACTGATACATATGTGGTGTTTTAAAATTTACAAAATACTATAAACATATCCTTTCATTTAATCCTCACAACAACCCTGAAGGTCAGTACTATAGATATTAGTCACCCCTTTTTGGTGGGCTTTTTAAAATTTTATTTTTAATATAGGAAATAAAACAAGTATTTCCATAACCTAGTACAATAAAGAATACAATTGTACATTAAACTGAAAATCTACCATGCTATTCCTTTCAAATATACAACAAAATTATCATGTGACCTTTTTCTTCCCTCCCCTCCTTGACCCTAGAGATGGGTACCATTAGACACAAGCAGGCATGTATGTGGGTGTGCGCGTGTGTGTAAAATTATTTTATACATACTTTTATTTATCAGTTCTTTCTCCAGAGGCAGATAGTGTCTTTCTTCATATGTCCTTTATAGGTAATTTGGGTATTTGTGATAGTCAAATAGCTTATTCACTCAAAGTCATTCTTAAACAATATTGTTGTTACTGTATACAAATTCTCTTGGTTCTGCTCATTTCACTCTTCATTATTTCATGCAAGTCTTTCCATGTTTTCTTTTTCTAAAATCACTGAGCTCATCACTTCTTATAGAATAGTATTACCCCTTAAAACAACCACAACAACAACCACAAATGAAGAAAATGAGGCTTAAGTAGCACAACGGGTATCCAGTGTCTGAGGCGATATTCAAGCCTAGGTTTTCCTGGCTCTGAGTTAAGAGTTCTCTCTCCTATATCAAATTATGTGTATGACTATGGAAAAGTCACTTCACTTCTCAAGGCCTTAGTCTCCTTAGAGATGACCTTCAAAGTCCCTCCTCAGTCAAAATCCATTCACTAGGCCTTCATTTCTTCATCTACGAATTGAGTAGTTTTGACCAGATGATTTTCAAAGCGCTTTTCCTGCTCTCTCCATCTATGACTTTAAATATGCTATGAGAAAGGAGAGAATATATTTTAGTTAAATTTTCACCCCATGTCTGAGTTATTAAGTATTAATAAAGGCTTCTTTCTTTAAGCTTGTAGGTGGTAATATATATATTTAACCCTTTTGGTGGGGGGAAGAAGAGGGAAATAATTAAGGAGGGCTAGTTTCCTACTCTCTTGATAATTGAGTCTCTAGTATTCAGAAATTATGTTTATAAATTGGGATATTTGCTTTTAAAGGTTTGCTTACAGATTTTGAATGTATCACCCATGAACGATAATTACGGGTTTCCAGCTGTTACCAGAAAGCTTGGTATGCAAAAATTCAGTGCCTGAAGCAAGATTGAGAATCAATTCCTGGTAATCCTAAAATAATATCAACTGCTAATGATTAGAAAAATGTACTAAAAAGAACAGGTAATTTAGAAAAAGAAATCATAGCATTGCAGGGGTAAGAGAAACTTAAAAGGTTATTTGATCTCAGGTTCTACTTTCATGCAATATTACTCTTACAGATTTCTAGACAGAGGAGAATCTATTCTTTATTTTAACATTTGGCAGTTACATCCCTCCCTACATACACACACACACACACACACACACACACACACACACACACACACATTGGAACACACTTTAAAAATGACTGGTGAGTGGTGCCCTAATAATAAGAACTATTGAAAAGGGAAAGTGTTTAAGACAAAAGATAAAGAGTTCTGATGAACTTGAGATGTCTATTGGAGTGGGGAAGTAGGTCATAGGAATAGGGTAAATTGAGGAACTGGGAAACCAGGGGTTATAATTATATGTGGTGAAGTCCCCCAATATGAAGGTAGGAGACTGGAAGGAAAGACGGTTAACCAGGCATTGAACTCATCGAAGAGGGACGATAGCATTATCTCAGTACTAGCCTTGATGTAATTTATATAGTAATGACAGTGTCAAGGAAGAAAGGAAAAATAACACATTTCAAAAAAATTGTGAAATTATAGCTAATTCAGAACAGAGGGATAAAAGTAGGCTTTGGGATTTTTGGTTTTATTGTTTTGTTAATTTGTTTTTGCCTCTTGAAGTTTTTATGTTCAACCTCCAAGAATAAATAATAAGGTTGGTCATAACAAGCTAAATGTTTTTCCGTTAATTTGCCTTGGTTAAGAAGTTATTACTCAATGTGAGTCCTATCATTCCCTCATCTCCCCAAGAACAGCCCAAATGCAGGTTATGCAAATGTGGCTTAAATCTGGGTCACAAAAGCAGTTCCTAAAATGACATAATATTTTTAAATGATGATTTGATCAGATCATACTGATCAAAAATGGAAGAATTGCTTCACTGAAAAGAAAGAAAGAGAAATCATGGCTGAAAGTCTAAGGAAGAGGTACCAGGATTTTGCTTTTTCACTTTCACTTTTCTCTAATCTGGGAGACAATGAATTTGCATTTTTCATCTTCGCCATATGACCAAAAACCAGTGCTCAGTCCATGGTGTGGTGAGAAAAGTGCCAGAATGAGAGAAAGGATGATCTCTGTTCTCACCCCATCTACACCAGTGACGGGCAGTGTTGAACACATATATAGCACCTTAAGTTTGGCAAAGCACTTTACGTACAGTAACTTAGGTGTTCAACCCAACAACCCTTCAAGGTAGGTACCGTGAGTAAAATCATTCCCATTTTACAGATGAGAAAATTGAGGCTTAGAGAGTTGGCATCCAGATAATATTTGTAAAGGACTTAGCACCGTACTTAGCACACAGTAGGGGCTTAATAAATGCTTGTCCCTTCCCTTTCCCCTCTTGAAAAGAGAGATCCCAAATAACTTGAAGTCACTGACATATGAGCTCATCCTTAAGTAATGTGAATGATCTCAACTTAGTATTCTTTACTTATTCAGACTGAATTTTATTCTCTTTATTGCTAATCCCATTTATTTACCAAGATGACCTCAGAGTTCCTTTATAGCTCTAAATACATGGCCCTACAATCCATCTCCCTGACTTAAAATTTAATAAAGGAAAGGAAAGGGAATAAGCATTTATATAGTCCCTAACATGTGTCCGACACTTTTACAAATATCCTCTCATTCGATCCTCATAACAACTATGTTTGATAGGTGCTATTATGATAATACCTATTTTACAAATGAAGAAACTGAGACAACCAGAGGTTATGTGATTTGCCCAAGGTCACACAGCTAGTAAGTATGAGAGGTTGGATTTGAACTCAGATCTTACTGATTTCAGGCCCAGCTCTCTATCCACTGGACCACCAGTTGCCTAACATAGGCAGTTGAACTGATGTCTAAAGTACATTCCAGCTCTAATATTTTACAAGTTTAAATTAGGAGGGATTGTGAATTGTGGCTATGTATTTTGACTCACTTCTACCCCTTGATTCAATACCCTTAAAAAAAAAACACCACCTTTTCATTTCATCTTTTGGGACTGTTTCCTCATTTCTCAAATAAATGGGGTTTGGGGTAAAGTTGACTGGGTAGTTTCTAAAGTTCTTTTCAATTCTAAAATTCTCTGAGTTCCTATGAGTTTTACTAGTCTGGCTTACAACGTTCTACTCGACTATAATTATACCGGGTCATTAAGGCACACAAATACAAGTATCGCAAGAAATGGAGATCTGTGTGAGTTACAATAAATTATTTTCATTTCCAAGTTACTAAGCACAGTAATTCCATTTTTGGCTGGCTGCCCACAAATAAAGTTTCCTGAAGTTTTCATTCAAACTTTCATCTATAAAATTGATAATGCTATTAAAATGAAAGGGACATAGTTACTGACTCTTCAGTATAATTACAGTCTATGAGATCGTTCATATTACTTGAAAAACATTGTCCACTTAAAAGATATAACAGGTAGTAATGACTAATGGCCCAATTTGCTTCCAGCTTTTATTAGTGAGTAGTAATAATATTATCAGAATTGTAATAAACAGACATCTATTTTGTGGGTCTCAGGAAATCTCAGCGCCAGAGAGATTTTTCCCCTCCTCCATAAATTGAAAAGGATATTAACTAGATACTTATGGCCACTTGTACTCATTGGTGATCTTGTAACACTCATCATAAGGTTAGAGCAGTTAACCTCATCGCCCTGCTTCGGTGATTGAGTACTGTCTGTCTAAATTTCCCCTGTCATTTAAATTAAGAAAATTATTCTTCACTTTCACTTCTAAAATAATTTTATATGGGTACCCATTCCACCCCTTAATCACTAATAGCCTACATGATCTACCAATAGCTAATATGAAATTAAAGTGATACTCATAAACAGAAATACCTGTCTTTTGATGTAGCAAAGGATAGTCTAGTTCAAAATCTAGATGTAACATCATGGAACATTGTTCATGACAAAGAATTATTTGGCAAAGTTTGTGTTATCAATTTATTCTGAAATTTTAAAAATTATAGTGTATAGAGTGATGGGCATGGAATCGAGAAGTCCTGATCTCAAATCCAGCTACAGTCTCTTACTAGATGTGTGACCCTGGGCAAGTCACTTGACTTCTGTTGTCTCAGTTTCCTCATCTGTAAAATAGGGATAACAATGAAGCTCAAATGAAATAGCATTTGTAAAAGCACTTAGCACAGTATCTGCCACATAATATGTGTTATGTAAATGTTAGCCATTATTGTTACATAGCAAAGGATAATCTGGCTTAGAACCTAGACACAACACCTCGAAACATTGTTCATGGCAGACAAGTATTTAGCAAAGTTTGTGTTATCAATTTATTCTGAGATTTTAAAACTTATAGTGGATAGAGTGATGGGCATGGAGTCCAGAAGACCTGAACTCAAATCCAGGTGCAGACATTTACTAGCTATATTACCCTGGGCAAGTTACTTAACCTCTGTTTGTCAAAGCTTCCTCAACTATAAAATGCAAGTCATAATAGCACATACCTCCAAGGGTTGTTGTAAAAGCCAAATCAGCTAATTTTTGTAAAGTGCTCTGCACAATGCCTGATACACAGTAGGTGCTCAATAAATGCTTCCCCCCCTTTTTTCCTTTTTCCAAATGATTCTGCTTTTTCCTCCGCTCTTCTCCCCAGCTTTCTGCTTTGAAATCCATCTAGGAAACTCTTGCGGAAGTAAACGCAATGCATCTGTAAGTAAGCTGCTCTACATGACCTGTCATTCTTCCCAAGCCTAGAATAGCTGAGCTTTTATTAGGTCATTCTCCCAATACAGTCATGTAGACAGAGTTGCACAATAGAAAATAATAGGACTTGGGAGTCAGGAGAGCTAACTAGCCCAAGTCACTGAATTTCTCAGGCTCATTCTACAAAATAGGGGTAGTAGATTAGAAGATGTATAAATTTTCTTTTAGCCCTAACAGTGTCATTTTTGCCAAGCTGCCAGATGCATCCCATATTGTGATGATGAGAATGGCCCCATCAAAATGAACTATCTATTTTATGATTTCCACTAAAGAACTTCTCCTTCTTCTTATTTATTGGCAAATAGTTTAAAATGATCATAGATTCTTCTTAGGTAATTGGATTCAATTCTTTCAACCAGTTTGTTAACTGTCTATGAAGTTCAAGGTATGATGCTAGGTGCTAGAAACACACCAATGAGATAGTTCCTGCCTTTAAGGAGCTTACATTCTGCTTTAATGAGTTGAAGAGGGCTATGGAGTACATCAGTTCACAGACAAAGCTACTGACTATAACAAAGAATTTTAGATTTGTTTTCCTTCCATGAAACAAGGCAATAGTTGCGTTCTTCAATATTCTTATTTTAAATCCTAAAATGTTCATATGTCTCAAATGAAAATGACCAGAAAACTTTTTTTAACTAAATGATTACATTCTATTCCCCTCTCTTCATCTGATATGTCTTTAAGAAAATCCAAGCAAAGAATTTTTTAAATGTATAGATACAAATAAATATAAAACAAATGATCCTGATGCTATCAGACAAAACATTAGCATTATTATCAAATAACTACCCAAAGAGAAATTCTAAGAATATTTGTTGTCTTAATGGTGATATCCATGATACCCATGAATGAATCCATCTTTAATGTCTTAAAGATCATTTCTTCCTTGCATTAGTTGCCATGACTAGAGAAGTGAATCAGCTCAGTGTGGTATGATTAATTTCTGAACAGGAAAGAAACAAAAGGCCCATCTCCTCGTGACCACTGGTTGCTTGTCTTTTGGTTGATTCTTTTTTTTCCCCTGTAGTTCTGGTTTTCAGTTGCCTTAATTACCAGTCTGTTTAGATTTCTGTGCTATGGGAAAAAATGTTGTTTTTCATCATATACACATGACCAAAAACTGTGACATAACACTAATCATTGCCCAGAATACGGAGGAAAATCACTAAGTCTAAGGGCTAGGACTTACTGTCACTATCACAGAGACTCCATCCTACTTAGAGCACATCGCGCAACAAATGAATATTGATGGATTCATCTTGATGAAAACGCCAAAATGTTGCAAAATTAATCTGAAACAGAAGCCAAGTAAAGGAGCCAAAAGCTTAACCAAATCATTTTTAAAAAAAAGAAAGAAAAGAAAAATTGCTATCTTTTGCTTCTCTTAAAGACAGCAAGATATGGAGAATCAATCAATCAACATGTCTTTCTTAAGTGCCTACTGTGAATGAATACAATATATGTAAAAGGAGCTTATATTCTATTTGGAGAAAAAGCATACACAGATATAAACATGTGCAAAATACATATAGAGAGAATAATACAAAGGAGTTAACTATAATATATTTTAGGAATGAGGGTACTAGCATTTGGCAAAATTAATAAAGACATCCTGAAAGGGGCTATACATTTGCAGTGGTAAAATTTAGTAGAGGGTTTCCTCATCTGGGAAAGCCATAAACACATACCAATCACAGATCCATCCCCTCTCTCTCGTTTCTCTATCATCTTTATTTTCCATGCTATCCTCCCTCTTCTGCCCCATCCTGGGCACCCAAAGGGTGCTAGACCTGGAGTCAGGAAGATTTCGGTTTAACAATAGCACTTACATCAATGTGCTTTTGTAAGAATCAGATGAGATAGTATTTGTAAAATGCTTAGTACGACTGGCACAGAGTAGGAACTTAATAAATCCCCTCCCCTTACAATAAAGAATGAAAGGGGAAAAATTCGGCAAAACTAACCAAAATATTGAACAAATGTGACATTACAGAAGGCGTAAAGCACCAAGACTTTTGGAACAGCCTGCATTAAGTGTTCCACACCCATAGCTCCCCACCTCTGCAGATAAGGGAGGATGCATTCTTCTATCTCTTCTTTGAGGCAAACCAAGATCACTGTAATTTTACAGCATCCGGTCTTGATTGTTTTGTTGTTCTTCTTTCCAACTGAATTCATTTCACCATTCTGCTTAATTCATTTTTATCAGTTCATATGCCATATGTCTTTCCATGTTTCTCTATAAACATATTTATCATTTCTAACAGCACGGTAATTTTCCATTACATTCATGTACCATAACTTGTTGAGTTGTTCCCCAATAAACAACCTTCTTTCCTTCCATTCCTTTGCTACTACAAAAAAGTGCCTCTATAAAATACTTTGGTGTATATGAGCCCCCTCTCTTTTATTTACTTGTTTTGTTTTTACCAGCAACCTCTTTGGGATGTATGCCTAGCAGTGAAATCTGGGAGTCAAGGGGCATCTATCTCCTCTTAAAAGTAATACACAAAAAATATTTATTCACTAGCATTCAATTAAAAATATTGTCTTTTTAAGATATATCTCCCAACCTTTTACCAAAGATTTTTGGACCTTGAGACTAAGCATAAAAGGAAATTTCACTCCCTTTTGCTTTCCCAAACTGTTCAGCTTAGTTGAAATCCTGAGAAGCAGTCAGAAATGGAGACGATAAAAGAGTGGCTTGCCAGAAGGAAAAAGAACCCAGGAGACTCTCAACAGAATCACCTTTTCATGACCTCAGTCCCACCGATATTTTAGAGCTTGAGGAAAGATTCAAGTGGTTAGGCCAGTGGTTCAGTAGATAAGACATCTCTTTTTATTCCTTCCCTCAAACCTAAAACTGAGCGTGGGGGTGAATGGCGTGGGGAGGAGTTGTGTTGGGGTTGATATGGAATTATGGTACTATCCCAAGCCTGGACAAACGGCTATTTAGAAATGGAATCAAAGTTTCAGATTTTTGTACTTAAAAAAATCCATTTTTTCTACTTTGTCTCCCTTCAACTTGGGTAAAAATCTCTCTAAGTATTTTTATTGCTAAAAATCAATCTCTGAAAATAATCCTAAATGATTTTTTCTCTGCATTACTTTATTCCTCTATTTCATGGATGAGTTTCTCAAAAACAAAGAATTAGAGGAAAAGAATTTCTTTGCTTACATATTTGGTTTTTCATGCAATTAATCTCTGATCCTTCCCATTTCTCTCTTACTTGGTTCCTAGAGATAGTTAACTGCCAAAAGGCTTCCTTCTGGTTACTTTCAAATCAGTTTCTGGAAGATGCAAAATAATTCTCTTATTGTCCCAACACATCATTACCCCCAAGCAACAAATAGTACAGTGATATCACTAGGAAAGAAGAGCAGTGCTGTTGTTGGGTTGTATCTCTGTGTGTGTGTGTGTGTGTGTGTGTGTGTGTGTGTGTGTGTCTTAAGCTTCCATCTTTTATAATTATATTTGCCTATGCTTGTGGTAATCATCTGATCTGGAAGACTTAAACATAAAATAAGCTGGCTCTCTCCCCAGATTTAAAAAGAAAAACTTTTTCCCCCGCTCTAATCAGAGCGACTTTTACACTTGATAGATACATCTGTCCTCCATACTCCTGCACTTTCTTCTTCCCCCTAATCTTCCTGCCAGAGATGTTCTGTTGTTTGATAGAACACTAATCTTCCAGAATCTTTAAGGATCAGCTTACCTGTGAACGCCCAGAAACTGTCTCCCTCTTTAGCCTTGCCCCCTTTCATGTTTTCTTCGTCTTTGAAGAAATGCATTGCTTTCTGTCTGAGAATGAGGCTTACATTCTGTTGTGGTTAGATGGGATATTGACCTAGAGATGCACTGTGTCCTCTTGGCTAGAAAAAAAATAAGATCGACATTCAGATTCACTTAGTGGCAAATACCAATTAGTAGCAGAAGGCATCAGTCAGAAGCACCTGTAAGCCTGGGGAAGAAAACTTGGTTATATTAACCTTGAGGCTTTCAGGGAGCTAGAATACATCTTGAAATGAAAACACACAATTGGGTTTCTAAATTACATCGGGGGGCTGCGGGGGAGAAAGCGTTCTTGCAATGTTCGTCCCCTGGCACCGTTCTACGCATTCTTAAGAGAAGGAAAGATACAAAGGAAAGTGCAAATTGACAGTTTTAAGACTCCAATTCAGGTCAATTTATTACCAGGCATGATGTTGAGCTGTGAAAATGAAAAACTCGGCCCCTCAGCGAATAAAGGGTCTGATGCTACAGTCTTTCTTCAGAGAGAAACTTCACTGGATTTAATAGAAATCCTACCCAGAATAGCTGAGGGAGCTGATCCTGCACACAGTACAAACCCAATTTTCAATTCTAATGAATGACAAGATTTTTTGACTTCAGCTGAAATGACAGTTGATCTATAAAGACTTGTCATTCAGGGAATGATAAGCACTGCATGGAGTTTAACCCTGAGTGTTGTGATCACAGCACCACTGAGGATGAAGAAGAAAGTAGAATGACTTCATTTACAGTGCCCCCACCACCACCACCACCATTTGCCTACACACATACTCTCCACCCTCTTTTCCCTGACCAAAGACCCAAGGGAAAAAAATCAGCGAAATGTCATAATGCTGTTTATGGACCTTTTAGAGATTTCAAGGACAAAGACACAGCTTACACGCACAATTTACTTAGTAACAATTAGACCAACGATCAACCCATCAACATGCATTTATTAAGCACCTACTATGTACCTGACACTGTACTAGGCACTAGGAAAACAAAATCAAAAGTGAAAATCTCTGCATTTTAGAAGTTTATTTTTTTGCAAATAAATATTTTTTATTACCATCGAAAGTATCCCTTCTGAAGCCTATATTTAGCTCTATGAGGGCACTAAGCCGGAAAATACCCAAGCATCCCCATTCTGGGATTTGCATTCAGAGAAATTCTGTGATTGCCATCAAAGCACAGAACTGTTATTTAATGATGGCTGTTAAAAGAATAGGGAAGACAGGGCTGTTGAGCTGTGGGGACAGGGAGACCACAACTGTAAACAATAAGCCTAGAAGAAGTATCCTCTTGCCCCCTTGATGGGAGAGTTACGGTGTTTGTTTTGTAATGTTAATGGCATTTTATTTTTCCCCAAGTTTATGTAGAGAATTTTTTTAGCATTTTACAGGATTTTGAATTCCAAATTTTTCTCCTTCCCTGTTTTCCCTTCCCAAGCAGTTTACATTCCAACTAGAGAGACAACATGCACATTTATAGAGTCAAAATGTATTTTAAAAAATCCAAAGTAATCTTGAAGGAAGACAGTAGCATCTGGGGGAGCTATCCAAACAAAGGCCACAATGAGGAAAGATGACAACCTGTGACACAGTGACCTTAGGTCTTTTTTATTCAGTGCTCAGAAGACACCACAACACACAAGGTCCAACCAAGAGACTGTTCACTCTCCCAAGATTGATGGCCAACATATATTATGCTGCTTACACTCAGGAGTAAAATATAATGATGATGACGATGGTGATATCAAAATGACAATAATGATAAATAACACAAATACAGTAAGTTCGGTTAAACAGGCCTCAGATATCTTTGAATATACAGAAAATAAGTGAACTAGATAAGGATGGATGAACAGATTGTTATATTTCCTTTGGTCCTCCTTGACTACATTTATAAATTCATCAGTCATCTTGGCTGTTTCTGTGTATGTCTTCCTTCTCCTTTTGTGGGAAAGGACACAATTGGAATAGACTCTCTCAGGTGTCTAATCATATCTTGCTGCTTGTCAACCTCATGACAATCATTCTTTCATCATTCTAAGTCCATTAAGCATTAGAGATGAGAAGTTAAAAGTTAAAATGTAACTTCTAGAAATTCTAGGGAAAAAAAAAACTTCTAGAAAAATCCAGAAAGTAAGAGGAACCTTAAGTGTGTATTCAGTGACTTCACATATGGGCACTTCCTGGTGGTTCCCCCTCATGTTGCTGGTGAAACATGACAGGAAATATCCATTTTCCACATTTCTATGCTTTGTCTCCCATAGAGTTCACAACAAAATACTGAAGGTTGGATCTGTTTCTATGCCAACTCCAGGGTAGGGCTGATCATATCTGCATGGGACTTCTTCCCCCAATATTCCCAGTCCAACACCATCACTATAATTCATAGCCCACCATCAGGTGGGATGGCCAAGACAGAGCTGATCATACCCACTTAGGACCCTTTCCCAACATCTCTATTCTGATCCTCCCCCTCCTAGAATTCACCACCAGGTACACATGGGTAGAACCAATCAGACCAGTACAGGAACCATTGTCCAGTAACCTCAGCCCATTCTCATGCCCCCTCTGCCTAGAACCCACCACGATCTCTCATTCCCAGCAGACCTCTGGAAGGACATAATTGCCCATATCCCTTCAATGAAAGGGGGAGTCACTAACTAGAATCCTTCTGTCCACTATTATATGCTAAGGACATATGTTCTCCATATATGAGACACTAACATCTGCTTTGCTACTATACCTTAAGTACTCCTGGGATTTCTCATATAGTCTGCCATTGATCCTAAGGAACACTGAGTCTTTCTGTATGCCCTGTATCTGAACTCTTCTATAAGTATTGTCTTCCCCAATCAGATTGTGAACTCTTTGGTAGTAAAGACCAAATCCATTTTCCATGTATATTCCCAGTGCTTGGCATAAACTAAGTGTCTAATAAATGTTTTTTTTTCTTTCCATTACATGTAGTCAGTAGTGACTAAAAGTAAGCACACTGGACAGCCCTGATCTAAGACAGAGTGTCCTAGAGAAAGGAAGAAGCCTGGAAGAGATAGACAGAGAGGATAACCTATAGAAAATGAGAGCCACAGGCATTCCCTGATGACTAGAGTTAGCTGGTTTTGCTAAATCTTGGTATTCACCAAAATAGCATTGCAGGGGGAAGATAGTTCCATACAAATGATGCTTATACCATGTAATAAGTAAATAACAGAGTGTGTGTGGTTCATTAGCATTTTTGCAAATCAAGTACGAGCTTGAATTATTATGAAGCAGCCAATCTGAATCTCTATGACCAGTTGAATGATTTACAGTACTTTCTTGTGACTAAATGGTAAGGCTAGCTTATATTATCTCAATAACATTACTGTGTAGACCTGTTGTGAGAATAACACTTGGCAAAAATGGAAAGCACTCTATAAGCAGAAGTTACAACAACTTAGTAATTTGTGACACTGGGCAAATCACAATGTCATTGAGCCTCAATTCATCTGTCTGTAAAATGGGGATATATAACCATCTAATCCCTATCTCATAGGATTATCATGGGGCTCAAATAAGATAATTGCATGCAAATGACTGCTAGCTTTAAAGCATTAGTCACATAGTCATTTTTGTTACCGCTCATGTTTATATAGGAATTCACAGCAAAGTCTATTCAATTTAGCAGCTATAAATGTGAGAGGTGAGATTTGAACCCAGGTCTTCCTGAGTCCTAGTCCTAGTCCATGTGAACATTTTATCTCCTACTAGTCAATAGTTCTTAAGGCAGTTTTTAGAAGAAGACATCAAAACCATCCATAGTTACATGAAAAATTGCTCTGAATTTCTGCTGACTAGAGAAACGAAAATTAAAACTACTCTGAGGTGCCACCTCACACCTGTCAGATTGGCTAGCATGATAGAAAAGGAAAATGACAATTTCTGGGGAGTATGTGAAACATTGGGACACTAATGCCTTGTTGGAGTTGTGAACTAGTTCAATCATTCTGCAGAACAATTTGGAACTACATCCAAAGGGCTGTAAAATTATGCATCCCCTTCGACCCAGCAATACCATTCCTAGGTCTGTCTCCCAAAGAGATAATAGCAAAGGGGAAAGCACATGTTTGTGTAAAAAAAAATCAGCAGCTCTTTTGAGGGAAAAAAAGGAAATTAAGGGGATGCCCATCAACTGAGGAATAGCTAAACAAGCTGTGGTATATGATTGTAATGGAATGCTATTGTGCCACAAGAAAGGATGAGCAAGATGGTTTTAGAAAAAAACCTGGGAAGATGTGTAGACTCATGCAAAGTGAAGTAAGTAGAACCAGGAGAATATTGTACATGGTAACAACAGCATTGTAAGGATGATCAAATGTGAAAGACTCTGATCGAGAAAATCCCAAAAGACTCATGATGAAAAATGTTGTCTACCTCCAGAAAGAGAACTGAGGAACTCTGAATGCAGAGGGAAGCATATTTTTAACTTTATTTTTATTGTTTTATTTTGTTTGTGTCTTATTTTGCAATATGGCTAATATGGAAATGTGTTTTGCATGAGCACGCATGTTAAAAAAAAAGTATTGTTCTTGAGGGGGAAAAATGGTTGTGAAGTAAACAGGCTATGCCAAAAAAATATTTAATAGGTTAGGAAATATTCTAGTAATGTCCATGCCCTTTCATTTTCCTCCCTGTGTTACTATAGTGAGACCACACCTGTACTGTTTCATTTATTCTTGGGGACCTTGGTACTTGGATGTTTGGGTCTAGTTCAAAGAAGAGCAACTCTGATGATTAAAGGAATGGAAAGATTGGAAATGACTGACTGAGGAGACAAGATTAAAGGAGCCAAATCAGGAAACACGGCTAAGCAATGGCTGTGTGGGGGGAAACGATAGAAGGTGCTAATTCCTGAAATGTGTAAACACCAAATAAGAAAAGGAAACAATGGGAAAAAGTTGGGAAAAGAAAATTCTGACTAAAAAGTCAAAATAACTTCTATGGGAAAGCATTCCATTAGGGACCTGATTACTAACTAATGAAAGAGAAAGTTCTGTGAGGTGGGACATTTCAAACCTGGCAGAATAAAAGTCAGGGAGGCATATGGTAATGAGTGATTAGTGTTTATTAAGACATCATGAGCTGGACAGCCTATTAAAACAACATTCCAATAACAGGGACTAATAAAATTACATTACTTTTTTTAAGATGAGGGAGAAAGCCCAGCTGGTTGTAATCCAAGAAAAAAAGAAAAGAAAGGAAAGAAAAAGAAAGGGAAAGGTGAATGGGAAAAGGGAAGGGGGAAGGGGAAGGGGGAAGGGGGAGGGGGCAGGGAGAGGGGGAAGGGAAGGAAGAAGGAGGGAGGAAGGAAGGAAGAAGAGAGGGAAAGAAGAATGGAGGGAGGAGGGAAGGAAGGGAGGGAGGAGGGAAGGAAGGAAGGAAGGGAGGGAGGGAGGAGGGAAAAAAAGAAAAAAAAAGAAAGGAAGAAAAGAAATTCTTTTTCAGTAATCATACACTTAAAAAAGCCATGTAAAATGATAAGCATCAATATAAATGATAACATCGAAGCCAAATGCATCTTGGTTATGGCATGACAATAGTGTTTAATGAAGTGAAGAACAACTACAAAGACTACTAATGAAAAGTGAAAATAATTGAAAAAGGATCTTCTTGCAAAAACTCAGCTCCTGTAATGGGAACCAGGAGAGCTGTGGAGTTTCCAAGCCATTCTGACCATCCAAAAAAAAATATCACTTGGGCTTGAGGAAGTCATTTTTTATTTGTCCACCCCAAATTCTTGATATGACCTTGCTGATAAAGTTGTGCTAAGTTTTCAAATAAATCCCCTCCTCATTCAGCATTTTAGGACAGAGGTTGTTGCGCACAGTGAAAGAGCTGGCTGAGATCTGACATATACCGGCTGTTTGACCCTGGGAAAATCATCTAACCGCTCTGTGTTTTAGGCGACTCTTTAAGACCATAAGTTGCAGTGGTGCCTTCATTGGTAGAGCGAGTTTCCTCATCTGGGAGCTCCTGATGTCCAAGAAATCATAGGACCAGCCCTCAAGACAAAGGTTCCAGAAGCCTGAGCTAAGAAAGAAAGAAAGAAAGAAAGAAAGAAAGAAAGAAAGAAAGAAAGAAAGAAAGAAAGAAAGAAAGAAAGAAAAATCTCAGAAACAAAGACCAAAAAATCCTGGCCATTTCTCACTCTAGGACTTTAAGTTTGAACTTCTTTTTTTTTCCTTCTTCTGGAGAAATATTTCTTCTTCTGTAAAAGGGAAAGTTCATAAATAAAGTTCATCTCAGGAACTAGGAATGTATGTTACAATATGTAAGCAGACCAGATTTAGATTCCAAATTCCAACTGCTTAAATCAAAAGAAAATTACCTGCTCCCCCCTCCCCACCTCCACTCCATCTGGACAACTGCAAACCATCCTCTTCTCCGTGGAAGCAGGAGGAAACAGGGAGGTTTTAAAATAAGCTAGGATTCCTTATCTCCTGCCTTAGACTCATAAAGGTGATGAATCAAAACAACTTCTTACCCCTTTCCTTACAGCTGAGCAATTCTTCCAGTGGGTCGTTTCTCACTTCTTGGGACATTTTCTCCCCTATTCAAGCATAGCCAAGTTAGCTAAGTGGCACATTTTTACAAGGGATCTCTACCAGGTGCAGAAATATTGTGCCTGCTTTTTTATTTGGAGCTGCAAAGTCACATACTATAATAAATGTCCGTGAGATTTCCCTCAACACGATCCTATAATCTTTTTCTTTAATGTTCATATAAGCAAGTAAGGCTAATTTGGAAAGGGGACATTTACCTTGGGCTATCCCTAAAATAATTGGTTGCAAAAAACTCTCTGCACAAAAATAGATACTACCATGTAAAAATGAGATCAGGATCTTCATTAAAAACAAAACAAAATCTTCCTAATTATTGAATTTTTAAAAACATCTTATCTGAATAGAGTGGACTTTTTCTTTTTTTCTCTCAATCAAAGGACATAAAATAATCAAAGAAATCCAAGCGATTAAGTGGAAAGAAAAATGGTTTTAATGTCAAAAGACCTAGCTTTAAATTCTAGCTTTTTTACTTTCCCTGATTCCTAACTGGAGAGAAGAAACCAGGGGTTTGCCCTGCCTAAGGCATAGAAATTTAGAGGGTGCTAACTTCTCTTTCACTCCAGCAGCAAAGAAACAAAAGCGCTTAGCACCTAGTTAGCAAGGATAATCAGTTGAAATAACAAGCTAACAGATGGTGAGTTAAGGTGAGTTTTACCCCCACCTCAACTTTCTCCCTTCCGCAAAATGATGTCGCAGCTTCCCCATCAACAACCAGCACTCCTGGCTCCTCTGTTTCTCCACCACAAAATGGCATCCCACCCCTCCCCTCAACTGAAGGTATTCTTCACATGTTTACATTATCTCACATGATTTTCCTGGAGGGATAGTCTGTGATACTTGCATAGATAGAAAAATTCCTAGTTCCAGCTCTGTTCTGCTTGTGATCATAAGCAGATTACTCTCTGAGTCTCAGTGTCTCTGATGGGAAAATGGGGATGACAATACCTGCATTACCTAACACAGGGTCATTGTGAGGAAAGTGCTTTAATAATCAAGAACTCCAGAAATGTAAATCATTATGATCAGCCCAGTTCTCTTCTTCTACTCCAGCAAATCTTTTACAAGTTACAGCTTCATTTTAAATCAGTAGCTGTCATAGGAGAGGAAAAAAAACCTAAGACAAAGGGAAGCTTGAGAATCTGACTTGAGGTCACTGTCTTTTATAACTAGAAATGAGAAGATGCCCAAAGATCATGATAAAGGCCTCAGGATCTGAAAGATGAGTGTGATCAGATGTATTAGTGAACAGTTTGAAAGATCATGCTCTTGGAATGGCTATCAGTCATCGAGTAAAGAGACAAAGCGAGTGCTCGTGTATTCACATATGTCTACTAAAGGGTCTTAGGTTACTCAGAAACATTTCCTTGCCCATCCCCCCCCTTTCTGATGCTTCTCAAGGGAATATGTTTTTCATACATCATCCTTTTTCCTGAAACACAGAGATTCAGGAATTTATCAATACATTAAATGCAATCTCCAACTTGCCTGAAAGTGCTTGTAGTGTCCTCAAGGTACTAAGTTGTGTATGTGTGTCTGCGTGTGTGTGTTTTAAATCAGGTTTATGATATGCAGTATACCTTAACTTGTTTTTATTACCCTTAATTAGCTTAATAATCTTAACATTTCCTTGTTTGGGTTACTGTTAACTTAATGTGTTGCCATAATGCACTTTTAAATTACTGCCTTAAAAAATTCAGTGCTGATTTCCAGTTTCCGCACACTGTATTAATTATCTATAAATATGTGCGAGATTTCCTTCAGCAGATTTCCACAATCACCTTATTATCCTTATATAGACACTTTAAAGGGCTTTAGCTATTCCAGGTTCAACATCCCTGTAATTTACTCAGACCTTGTAATTGATATTTATAAGCTCAGCAAATCTGGAAGGGAAGAGAAATATTAGTGAGCCCCAATTTCAGTTCAGAGACCTTTAATTTGGATGTAAGTGCCAGGATCTTGTTTTCAGACACAAACAGGCCCGCCTTGCTTTGTTCTCCAATACACTTCTCTTAAGACATACAGTTTCTTTCTTTCTTTTTAACAAGAACAGATTAGTTCTTGAAGCTCATTCATTCCTCTGCAAGACTTAATCTGTGCTTAATTTTTTAAGAGGAAAGTAGACAAACCGGTTTGCAAACTTTAACTCAAAAGCATGGGAAGTTTCAGAGTCCCTTCAAACTAAGAAAAAGTTGGGCAACTACGTGCAAGCTATCAGAATATCTTCCAGCTTATATCAGGAGTTTCATCAAACACTCTTGGCCTGTTTTCCTCCTCAGGAACCTAGAAAGAGAAAGTCAGGGAACAACAAAGGGGAGAATGTAAAGATTTTCTCCTTTCAAGTGCTTTTTTTCTCTTCTCATTGAATGGATCAACCAGTAGAAACAGCATCACAGTGAGGAAAGCATGGGGCTTTCCAATGGTCAAGAGAATTTAGGCTCAAGTCTCTGACTCTGGACAAGATATTTAACTCTTCTCAGTCTCAGTTTCTTCATGTATAAAATGGAGCAATCATGGCACCCGCCTCACAGGGTTTTGAGAAACACATAAGATAAAGCATCTGCCATGTTCTAGAAATCTTAAATCATGATATAAAATCCACTATTATTAAAAAGCTATGAATGTATCCGAAGACATATAGCAGGCCCAAAAGAAGTCAAAAATGACCAAATAAACAAAAAAAATCCCAAATGAGCTCTCTCATTAACATGCCCCAGTACCTGAGAGCTACCTCTTTCTCAGGCTGTGTCAAGGTGAATCTAACCTGCCACCACACTATTCTCTAGGTGAGAACCCACCCTTTCTTGGTGGGCCAAGGGGACAACAGAGATGACAGTGAAAAGGAAGATGGCCAAGCTGTTGGTTTTATGAAAATTTTGCTTTCAGTTTCAGACAGTAGGGCACTGTTACAGTGAAAATGATCCCTATGAATGCCACATTTAATGGGGAGAGGGTAGTCATTAATTTAATAAAACATACAACAAGTGTTCATTAATCCATCTGGGAAGCGCTAAAGATTCTCTAGGCTCATTGCTCATTACTGGCATTGAATGCAGCAAAAATGCCAGAAGCAGGTAATGAAATTATACTAATAAATCCACGTGCATGTAAAAAAAAGCCTTGGGAAACCTCTGAGATGTTACAATAAAAGCAAAAGAAAGGCGGCTCTTCTGAAAGGAAGAGTGAGGGGCTTTCAAACATGACTTCATGAAGGATTACTCCCAGATCTAAGGGAGAAAAGAGAAACCCTGTAGGGGGAATGTGAAATAGTGATGGGAGCCAAGAAAGTATACATAGCAGAAGGAATGATAAAGACACAAAAGGAAAATTAGGATTAGTTCATACCACAGGAGGGTTTGAGGAGACTAAGTTAAAAAATGTTCTTTCCAAAGACAGAAAAAGCATTAGTAGGAGACTTTATGAATTCCTTATTAATGTAAGCAGTTCCCAATTGTGTGGCAAAAAGTAAGCTGGCTGGAACTTGAAACCCATTTTCCCTTACAAATATTGTTTATAAATGCTGTGCTTAGCTCCCCTACCAATCACAAAAGCCTGTTTAACCCATAACATAACTGAAGTGAAAAGCTTATTTTACTATTTGGAATATAATGAAACACCATTGATCACACTGACTTTATAAAAGAATTAGATTCCAAGTTTTAATTTAGAACAGCAGGGACACATCTTCTCCATCCCTGAGCAATAGAATCAGGGACTTCTTTTTTTTTCTCCAAAGTGAGAATGGGAGGCTCAGCTGGTGTTGGGGTTAGGAGGGTGGAAGTCACGGTGAAATATTCCTTAGCGCCAATACTTTAGTCAGGCTGTACACATTTATATGGGAAAAAGTAACTCGAGACCAGTCCATCTCTAGGTGTTCTGAATTGGGCAACAAAGAGTGTTGTGTCTGGCTGAGAAGAAATGGAAAGAAAATTCAAGAAATCTAGTGGCTCTACTTACTGGCTACCAATCATATCTGTGGATCATGGAAACTTCATGATCCTCAGTTTTCTGATCTGTAAAATGGGGGAGTTGAGCTATATAGATTCCAAGTGTTCTTTCAGCTTTAAATCTATGATGCTTAAATGAAACTTATTGCATTGCATATGATCACAAAGACTTTTGGGGAGAAGACAATTTCATGGATTCAGAGATGGGTCACAGTGGGTAAGTAGAAGGACTAAACCTAACGAAACATTTCCTTTGTCCTCTGCTCATAAGCCCTTGGATGCTGCCATGGCAAAAAGAGTTCTCTTGGAAAAATGGTTCATCAGTGTCTTGTGAAAACAGCTGGAATGGCGTGTTGGCCCAGGATTTTGCCCCCACTCGGGCACATAAACACAGGCCTCTTCAGGGACACATGCTGAGACAAGCCTTGCCTGTCAGGCTAAACCTGTCAAGCAGAGCCCAGTATAATTGGGGGTAAAGAAAGCCAGAAAGCCGTTGGCAAGTCTCTCTGCTTCAGACAGTTTTGGCTAATAAGGCCAGGGTATATTTGTCTGCTGACTATCCATGACTGAACCCATCCAGGAGAGGGAGGGGCAGAAGGCCCCGCTTGGGTTTCGGAATGTGAAGACCAGGCCATATCAAACCCAGAAAGCCACCTGCCCCCAAGTTCCCCAAGGATAAAGGCTAGTGATACCTACAGGAACAGAATAACCACAGTAACCAGAGAAATATGGAAGCAGTCATGGAGTGAGGAAGGGAGGTACTCAACACAGACCAATGGAGACTTTCCTAGACTCAAGAATGCTTGTTTCTATTCTTATCTACCTCCTTCTAAGTGAAGGGATTGTGCTGCTGTCTTTCAGAGCTGGCTGTTTTATGTATGTATGTATGTATATATATATATATATATATATATATATATATATATATGTATATATACATATATATACATATACATATATACATATATGAGAGACAGAGAGAGGAGACACAGAGAGAGAGAGAGAGAGAGAGAGATGTATAGAGAGAATGGGATTTGAGGAGCAAAACATATTTCCTGATATAGTCTGAAAGTCTTCCAGTTAGAGACAATGACCTCCATTCTACAATGAGAGTTAAAGCATAACCTGGATGCCTCCAAAAACATCACTCCATTGACACAAATTCATTCTGATAATTTCATGATAGTCTGGGCGTTGAGAGGTAGCAAGAGGATATGGGTAGAGAGAGTGGGGAGGGAAGACCTGGAGAGGGAAAGATACAATCTTACATTGACAAAGTGTTTTGCATGTTTGGCATTCATTGCTTCATTTGATTCTCACATTCTGATGAGGTGGTAATTCAGTTCAATTCAATGGATATCCATTAATTTCCTGCTGTGACCAACACATTCTACTAGATGTGGGGGACACAAGGACAGAAAGCAAATAGCCCTACAAGAAACTTCCATTCTACTTAAAAGGTCCAAGTTATATTCAGATAAGTAAAAAACAAAGCATTTATAAAAATGATCCAAAGTCATCTCAAGAGGAAGAGAATTTTAAGAATTAGAGGGATCAGAGGGCAGAGCCAAGATGGTAGAGTAAGATAGGGCCTCTCCTGAGTGTCTCCCTCCCCTCTAAACAATGTTAAAATGATGCTGCAAAATGAACTCTGAAGTCACAGAATCAACAAAAGGACAAGGTAAAAAAAAATCCTGTCTAAGACAACCTGGAAGGTTGGCAGGAAAAGTCAGTCTCTTTGGGGTGGAGGGGAGTCCAGCACAGGCAGTATCCATGGAAAGCCAGCAGCAGGCCATGAACACAACTGAATCAGTGGAGGTGGCTGCAGCAACTTCAAGCACACAAGTGGTAAGAGGATCAAACACCTGGTCAGAAGGAGATTTCAGGGGACTCTTTGTGGGCTTTGGGAATAGGACTGTGTTGCATGGCTCATACATGGTTCCAGGTTGCAGTCCAGGGTGAAGAGAAGCAATAGCACAGCAGAACTTTCAGTGGGAGGGGAACAATGATCCTGGTCACAGTTCCAGGGCAGAAAAGAGTGTTCTAGTCACTCATAGACCAGAGTATAGGCCTTCATGTCCCTTCCTTTCTATCACCATGTTTTAACAATCCGGCTAGTGGCTGTTGTGGGGGTGAAGGACCAACACGAGCCCAACAACAAGAACACTACCAGCATGCTGCAAAAGCACAGGTTCTTTTGATCTGCTTTAGTAAGGAAAGTAACGTTAAAGGGCTGACAAGCTTACTTTAATTCAGCATATAAATATCATTCACTTAGTTCAGGGGAAAAGACCAGCACCCTGAACTTCAGAGCAAAATACAAACAAAGTACAAACATCAACAGACAGACCTTGGCTGATTCAAGTCCCAATACATAGTTACCAGAGTTTAACAAAGTCTCAGCATCTGGGTTACAAGCTGGAGAGCTCTTAGCTACAACTGCCTGGAGTCTCTGCATCAGCACCACCGTGAGTGAGAGCCCAGCAAAAATGGCTCTGACTTCTCTTCTTAAAGCATTTCAGGCATCATCAAACGTCATCTGAATGACTAGGACTGAATCTCCTATGGTTGGCTCTAGAGTTAGCACCTCCCCTTAGTACCCTGGGAGTTTCACACTCACATAGCCTTAGCTTCTAACAGGGGTTTGGGCCTGGGGCTTAGCACCTAGTAAGACTCAATGAAATACACTGAATTACTCAAAGGAAACAAAAGCCAAACTCTTCAAGGGCACTTGGTTGAACTAAGTGCTAAGAGCCCATTTTGCTTACCAACACACACCACCCCCTTCTGCCTCCTATAAAACAGATCGATGATTTTTAAATTATTGGACTACCTGAAAGCCACAATCAAACAAAGAGCCTAGACATCATCTTTGAAGAAATTATCAAGGAAATCTGCCCTGAACTTATAGCTCCAGAGGGGAAAATAGAAACTGAAAAAAATCCACCAATCACCTCTGGAAAGAAACCTCAAAATTAAAATTCCCAGGAATATTATAGCCAAATTTCAGAGTGCTTATGTCAAGGAGAAAATATTATAAGAAGCCAAAAATAAACAATTCAAATATCATGGAGCCATAGTCAGGATAAGACAAGATATAACAGCTTCTACATTAAAGGATTGGGGTGGGGAGGGGCTTCAAATGTGTTATTCCAGAGAGCAAAGGAGCTAAGACTGAAACCAAGAATCACCTACCCATAAAACCTGAGTACAATCCTTCAGGGGCAAAAATGGATATTCAATGAAATAGAGGACACTTTCAAGCATTTATGATGAGATGACCAGAGTTGCATAGAAAATTTGACTTTCAAGTATAAGACTCAAGAAAAGCATAGAAAGGTAGACTGGAAAGAGAAATCATAAGGGATTCATTAAGGTTAAATTATTTACGTTCCTACCTGAGTGGATGATACTTATAACTCCTAAGAACTTTATCATTTTTAGAACAGTTTGAAGAAATATACATAGATAGAGGGAACAAATGGGAGTTGATTCCTAAAGGGCTATAAAAGCTGCATATTCTTTGACCCAGCAATACACTACTAGGTATTTATCTACCAAAAAAATATTTTAAGAAAAAAAAAGAAAGGAAAAAAGGGAAAAAGGAAGAAAGAAAGAGAGAGAAAGAGAGAAAAAAGGAAGGAAGGAAGGAAGAAAGAAAGAAAGAAAGAAAGAAAGAAAGAAAGAAAGAAAGAAAGAAAGAAAGAAAGAAAGAAAAAGAAAGAAAGGAGGGAAGGAAGGGAGGAAGGAAGGAAGGAAGGAAGGAAGGAAGGAAGGAAAAGGACCTATATTTACAAAAATATTTATATCAGCTTTTTTGTGATGGCAAAGAATTTAAAATTGAGGGGATGTCCATCAACAGGGGAATGGCTGAACAAGTTGTTTTATATAATTGTTAAGAAATATTATTGCGTTGTAAGAAATAATGATGAATAAGATGTTTTCAGAAACTGATATAAAATAAAGTGAACAGAACCAGAGAATGGAGTACACAGTAACAGTAATATTGTACCATGATCAATTGTGAATGACTTAGCTATTCTCAGAGATACAATGATACAATTCGGAAGGATTTATGATGAAAGATTCTATCCACTTCCAGAGAAAGAACTGATGGGAGTCTGAATGCAGATTGAAGCATACTTTTTTAAAATTTTCTTTACTTTGCTTGGCTTTTTTTGGGGGGGGTCTGTGTTTTCTTTTACAGCATGACTAATGTGTAAATATGTTTTATATGAATGCCCATGTATAACCTATATCAGGTTAATTGCCTTCTTGGTTGGGGGTGGGATAGGGCAGAAGAGAGCTCATGAAGTGAGGCAATTTAAAATGACTAGAAATGTTGTTCGGGGTCATACTGTGGATACCTTTGAGTTCCAGACCAAGGGTTTTGTATATTACCCTCAAGAAAACAGGGAGCCTCTGAAGATTGTTGAGCTAATGAGTGACCTGGTTAGTTTGGTATTCTAAGAAAATCAGTTTGGCAACTGTTAGAAAGACAGATTGACAAGTGTAGCCTCTAGAGGCGGAGACACAAATTAGGAGAGTATTTCAACGGACTGACAGGTGATGAAAGCTTAAATTATATCATACACTGTCTGAATGGAAATTAATAGATAGACAGGTATTGTAGTGTTAGGATCATCAACAACTGGAAATTAACTAGATATGAGTTTGAGGGATGAGAGAAAGGGGACAGCCAAGATTGATCCTGAGTTGGTGAACTTGGGCACCTGGAAGGAGGGTAATGGTGCTCTTAAAATAAATGGGTAAGTTGGAAGAGTGCATTTTTGGAGAGGGAATATAATGATCACCATAGTAAGTTTGAGATGCTTTTGAAATATCTCTTAGTACGAATGTTGTTGTCTTCATTTTATAGATAAACAGGCTTCTAGAGGTAACGCAACTTGTCCATCCTAATGTAGCCAATAGATGGTAAAGCTAGAATTTGAGCCCAGATCTTCCAATGATAAATCCAACACCCTTTATACAGAGGTTGAGGAGCTCCAAGATAAATTCTTCCTGCTTCACAAGTTTACTGATGATTGGACCCACTGGCCTCCATACACAAAAATGATGCTGCTCACCTGCCAAGTAATTAAGTCCTATCAACTCTAGGCCAGACAGAATAAATTCAGGAATACCAGCGGGCTGCCATGATTGACAGAGCTTGATCATTAAGGAATGATCTTTTCCCTGATAGTGTCATCAACACCATGCTTTCTCCTCTGCTTCTGTCCTTTTATTTTATTATGATGTGAAGCTTGACTTGGACCAGAAAGGGTGAAGAAGAGGAGAGAACAAAGATAAGTTCAGTTTCCAGAATAAAGGGATTGTATCTTCCACTGCCTAACAAATAGGACTGCAATGCCCACAAAACTCAGGAAACAAATAATAAGAAAAGAAGTCTAAAAGGACAAAACCAAGGACTAAAGGAAACATGGGTTTATTAAATAAATAAATAACAAATCATGCCAGACAACCTAATTAGCGCTTTGATGATGTTATGACAGGATAGCAGTTGGTGGTAATATCCTGCATCTTTCTTTTAATGAATCATTTGATAGCATCTCATGAAATTTTTACTCACTGTTATCACTGTGGAGTTTGTTGCAATTTGCTTGGTGCCTTCCAATAAATATACAGAAAAGAAAGTCCCATACCCCAGGGGGCTTACCATCAGCAAGCAATACAAGGCAGGGAGTGGTTTCCCACAGGAGTACACACGCACGCACAGACGCACATGCACAGACGCGCGCGTGCACACACACACACACACACACACACACACACACACACACACACAGCTTTAGCCCCAATGTTATCATCCCCCAAATTAGTACCTACTGGGCTATTTCATCAGTCATCAACTAGGACTTATTAAATACCTCTCTGCAGGTGGTACCTTGCTAGATACTAACTAGAGGGAGAGAGAGGAACAGATCTGTGTGTAGGTTTATAGGACTTCAACCTAGTAAGGTGCTTTGAAATCACCCAGTCCAGTATCCTCATCTTACATATTAGAAACCTGGTGTATGCCCATCAGGAATTGCAATCCAGATAGTGATGGGTAAAATCCACAGGGAAGAGGTACTTCCTAACCCTTTCCATAATCCCTCCTATGTTTTCCTCTGCCCCCAGTGTCCCATTTCAGAGGGAATTGTCCTCACTGAATTACCTGTCCGGATTCTCACATAGGATGCAATCATTGTACAGAGATGGTTTTCCCCCCTTGCTCACCAGGGAGCACATATGCTGCTGATCTTTTCAGCGTCTGGGATTTTTCTGGTCCCAGAGAAGGTAGGTTTGCTCTTTGATTAGTCTCGTCTTCAAGCCCCAAGTATTTCTACATATGACGAGGCTGCACTTTTTAAACATTTTTCATTTGGACTCTAACTTAATTTTTAACACATGTTCTCTTCTGTTCTGATCATTGTTCAAGGGCTGCTCTGGGAGGAAAATCTGTGGTTACAGGACCATTTTCCATATATTACATGAAGCCTTAATATGTCATTATTTTGAACTTTAAAAAAAAGTTTCCTTTTATCCTTGACAGAGGGGCTGGCCTGGTTGGTGGGCAACACTTGTTTCCTTCTGGAATGTACCAGGTCTTGAACCATGGCTCTGTGGCCCCAAATGAAATTCAAGAAGTGCCATATGTAAAAAATAACTTGGAAGTTTTAGTTGCTCTCTAGAAGAGAGAGAGAGACAGAGAGAAACAGACAGACAGACAGACAGCAGAGAGAGAGTCAAAGAGAGAGAGAGAAACAGAAACAGAGACACACACAGAGACAGAGAGACAGAGACAGAAACAGACAGAGACAGAGAGAGACAGAGAGAGAAGGAGGAGGAAAAAAAGAGAAGAGGGGAAGAGAGAGAAAGGAGAAGGGAGGGAGGGGGGAAGAGAGAACAAGAGGAAAGAGGAGAGAGAGAGAGAGATACATTAAAACACTCATTGAGTCATTTCTTCTCAGGAACCACTGTCCTATTAATGCAGACCACTGGCAGCCAGAAGATAGCACCAGTTTAATTCCCTACCTTCAGACAGTAAATACACAATAGAAGAGCTAACCAGGCCAATGGGGAATAAAACATTGGCAGTTAGGCGTACTCTATGACATCCAGGTAAGCTCCTACTTCTATCCATACTGCCTGAGTCCGTGGGGCTTTTTCTTAAGGTCATGACCTTGAAAATGTACCTTCCCTGTCAGGACTGGCTTTTGACCACTGCGGATCCTTCAGCACTAATAGACAATGAGAGCTTTCCTCCCCATCTTGTCCAGATCTACACCTTGATTTTTTAAAGTAGCAGAACCAGAGAGATAAGGTCTCCTTGATTCATAGAAACTGGTAGAAGCGTCTCATGAGGGTCAAGAAAATGAGACCTTCTGGCATTCATTTCTCCACTATTTCCTTCTTACTTCTGACTACTATGAATGCCGTAGATGACCAATGTCTCCTTTTTAAAAAAAAAATATTTATTTTTAGTTTTCAACATTCACTTCCATAAGTTTTAAATTTTCTCCACCTTCCTCCCCTTCTCCCTCCCCAAGACAGTGTGCAATCTGGTAAAGGCTCTACATATACATTCTTATTAAACATATTTTTCATATTACTCATGTTGTATAGAAGAATTAGAATGAATGGGAGGAACCATGAGAAAAACAAAACAAAACAAAACAAAAAATAGACCAAATATTATGCTTTGATCTGCATTCAGACTCCATGGTTCTTTCTCTGGATGTGGTTGGGATTTTCCATCATAAGTCTTTTGGAGTTGTCTTAGGTCCTTTCATTGCTGAGAAAAGCTAAGCCTATCAAAGTCAGTCATCATGCAATGTGGCTGTTACTGTGTACAATGTTCTTCTGGTTCTGCTCACTTCACTCAGCATCAGTTCATATAAGTCTTTCTAGGTTTTTTTCTCATCATTTCTTAAAGCACAATAGTATTCCATTACATTCATACACCACAACTTGTTCAGTCATTCCTCAATTGATGGGCATCCCCTCAAATTCCAGTTCTTGGCCACCACAAAAAGAGCTGGTATAAATATTTTTGTACATGTGGGTCCTTTTCCATTTGTATCTTCTCTTTGGGATACAGCCCTAGAAGTGGTATTGTTGGGTCAAAGGCTATGCACAGTTTTATAACCCTTTGGGCATAGTTCCAAATTGCTTTCCACAATGGTTGGATCAGTTCACAACTCCACCAACAATGCATTAGTATTCCAATTTTCCCACATCTCCAGCATTTATAATTTTCCTGTTTTGTCATGTTAGCCAGTCTGATAGGTGTGATGTGGTACCTAAGAGTTGTTTTGATTTACATTTCTCTAATCAATAGAGATTTAGAACATTTTTATGTGATTATAAATAGCATTAAGTTCTTTCTCCGAAAACTGCCTGTTCATATCCTTTGAGTACTTATCAATTGGGGAATGACTTGTATTCTTATAAATTTGACTCATTTCTCTCTATATTTTAGAAATGAAGCCTTTATCAAAGACGCTGGTTCCCAATTTTCTGCTTCCTTACTAATCTTGGTTGTATTGACTTTGCGTAAAAACTTTTCAATTTAATGAAAACAAAATTATCCATTTTGCATTTCATAATATTCTCTATCTTTTGTTTGGTCATAAACTCTATTCTCCATAAATCTGACAGGTAAACTATTCCTTGCTCCCCTGGTTTGGTTATAGTTTCAGCCTTTATATTTAAATCATGTACCCATTTTGACTTGATTTTGGTATACGGCAGCATCTCCTTTTTAGATAATGTACAGCTTTGAATTGGGGCATGGTGGTAGTGTGGTGGTGTCATATCCCTGGAGCCTCCTAGGTGCTTGTCTGGTGCCAACAGAGTCCCATGGATATCAGCTTTATTTCCCTTTTAAGCTTTTACTAATAATAATACTAATCTTAAGCTTTTAGTAATAATAAAATTATTATTATTATAATTATAAAACATTTGTAGAGTACTTACTATGTGCCAGGCACTGTGCTAAGCACTTTTACAATTATCATCTCATTTGATCCTCACAACAACCCTGAGAAGTCGGTGCTATTTTGATGCCCATTTTATGCGTGAGGAAATTGAAGTTATTGACTTGCTCAGGGTCACATAGTAAGAATCAGAGGCTGAATTTGAATTCAGACCTTCATGACTCCGGTGTCACCTGGCAGCCCAGTAGGCCCTCACCTCACAACAGCCCACTCTTAAGCTAATCTTTCAGAATACAGTATAAATTACTTTAATACCCTACTAGAGAATTTGTCAAATACTGATTATTTTCCTTACCCAGATTTATGATTTCACTGGTGTATAGGAAGTTCCCAGATGAGGGGAGTGCCCTCTGCCAATGTAGACTGGCACTTTCCCTGCAAAATTCAGCCTTAGAGAGTTGCCTATATCACTGAGAGATTAAATACTTGTCTGGGGTCACATGACCAGTATGTGGTCAGAGGCAGGATTTGAACCCAGGTCCTCCTGGTTTTAAGGCTAGCTGTCTGGTACTGTGATAATAACAATAGTTTCTCTCTCTCTCTCCATATATACATATATACATATATATATATATATGTAGATAGATGTAGATAGATATAGAGATATACATATATGTATATATACATACATATACATTTATAACACTTTAAAACTTGCAAAGCATTTTACACATGTATCTCATTTGATCCTTACAATAACTCTATGAGATTGATGCTATCATTGTCCTCATTTTAAGGATGAGAAAACTACGCTGAGATAGGTTAAGTGACTTGCCTGGGGGTCACAAAAATAGTAAGTGTCTAACGCAGTAGTTCCCAGTGTTTTCTGTTCTTAAAACTCCTTTCAGGACCAAATAACAACAACAATATTGTGAATCCCATAGAATTGTCCATAGTTTTAAAAACTTGGTTCATGAAGGAGTTACAATAACTACAATGATTACTTTTGTCTATGATACTTCAGACATGCACATACTTGTCATGAAGGGGGAAACGTGTAACACAATTGGATAATTATTTACTGCTTAAGGTACAATTAAGGAATTTTTAGTGTGAATTCTTTTTGCCATCATTGCAAACCCCTAAGGGGTTCATTTACCACAAAATAGGAACTGCTGGTTTAAGGCAATGATTTGAACTCAAATCTCCTTGACTGCAAATCCAGGGTGCTACCTACTACAGCCCCCAGCTCTCTCTGAGATGCCTTCCTAAAGGCATTTAGCAGCATGGAAAGGGTTGATAGAAATTCTCCAGGCAGAGGGTAGAAGAGGAAGAATTCAAGAAGTAGGATGAGTGCAGGCAGCGCTCCAGAGGATATACTTCCAGACAAAGAGGAGTCCAGGTTGCCTGGAGCTCAGAGTACATCAAGGAGAGAGATAGTAGGAGATGAATCTAGATGGGAAGTGTGGTGTCAGTTCATAGGGGCCCTTAAATGTGAACCAAAAGAGTTTGAACTTTACTCAGGAGGCACAGGAGGCCATTGAAGTTCTTTGAGCCTGGGCTCAAAGACTGGCATGACCAGATCTGTACAAGAGGAAAGCAAGTCAGGCAGCAGGGTACCGAGTTTGGACTGGAGAGAGAGTGAAGAAAAGAGACCCTACAGAGAGACTGTAGTAGCCCCTGAGGGTCTGTACTGATGTTGAGGCAGTAGGAGCAGAAACCACACAAATGTGATGTTGAACTAAAAAGTATTGCTGCAGTGGAAAGACGGAGATTGATTGACAACTGATAGGATGTAGAAGATGAAGGAATAATGAGGGTCAAAGATAACCCTCGAGTTCAAACATGGAGACTGCGCAGAAGGCACCATCGCATCCACAATCACCGGAAGTAGAAGGAAGATCTGGTATCAGGACATATAACATGAGCTTGGTTTCCAGGCACGTTGGGTTTGGGGTGCCATAGGGCATGTCTCATATACGGATGCAAGTGTGGAACTGGTGCTCAGGTGAAAGGTCAACTCTGGACACTAGAAGCAGGAGCATCTGTGAAGAGCTGAGAGTTGGCAACTGTAGGAATGAGCTTTGAAGTCATGAAGTTGCAAATGGAGCATCAATGGACAGAGAGGAGAATAAAGGAAGGGGAATCTAACCTCTTCTCTCTACTCACATAGCTACCTCCTTAGTTCAAGCTCTTGTCACTTCTCCCCTGGATTACTGCAACAGTCTCCAAATTCAGCTTTCTGCCTCCATTCCCCACCACCACCACTGTCCATCCTCCATACTGCTGCCAAAGGGATTTTCCTTAATCACAGATCCGACCACGTCACTCCCTAACTCAATAAACACCACTGGCTTCTCATTGCCTAGGATCGAATGTGAACTTCTCTGTTTAACTTAAAAGCTTTTCACAACCTGACACCAACTGATCTTTCCAGCCTCCTTTCACACTACTATACCACCCACACTTTGTAATCAAGCCAAATTTGCCTTTTTCTGTATTGCTCACACATGCTACTCCATCCTCCACCTCCATTCCTTTGCATGGACATGTCCTATGCCTGACGTGGGAACCCCTCCTCACCTCCAGCTCAGGGAATCTCTCTCTTCCTCCGAGACACAGTTCAACATGAAGCCTTTCCTGATCCTTTCCACTGCTAGTACCTGCCCACTCAGGTTATCTAGTACCCAACCACTTTGGATTTATTCTCTTTATTTCTTCTCTGGCACATAGTAAGTGCTTACCAAATGCTTGCTTGACTGTATATACTTATGTGCTGTCCTTGTTTTCTCTCCCCCATTAGGATGTAACTTGCTTGTAAGTAGGGATTGCTAAATGTCTTGTATTACTATCCCCAGCCCCTGATACTGCGCCTGGCATCTAATAGATGCTTTATACATACTTATTGGTTGATTGACTGAATAAGAGGAAGAGAAATCAGTGTAGGAGACAGAGAAGGAAGAGTTAAATAAGAAGAGAACCAGGAAATAAGGAGAGCGGGGTATTAATGAAGCCTTGCAAGAGAGAAGAGAGTGACTCTCTATGTGATATGATGCAAAGAATGATGAATGAATAAATGATCATATGCCACACCCATGCTCTACAGAAGGTTAGAATGTAATAGAGGAAGATTATACATAAAGGGAACCTTTAAACTAGAAAGAGGGGAAGCTAAGTGGCCCAGTGGGTAGAGTGCCCAGCCTAGAGTCAGGAAGAGTCATCTTCCTGAGTTCAAATCTAGCCTCAGACACTAGTTGTGTGACCCTGAGCAAGTCACTTAACCCTGTTTGCCTCATCTTCCTTTTCTGTAAAATTAACTGGTGAAGAAGGAAATGGCAAATCAATCCAATATCTTTGCCAAGAAAACCCCGAATAGGGTAACAAAGAGTCAGACATGATTGAAAACAATAACAAAAATTAGAAGGATGGGAGAAGTACCCAGGGAAATTTCAAGGGCATATAAGCCTAGAAGAGGGGGAGGGGGAGGGAAAATCTCACCTCTATGGGACAAAGAGGGGGAGCACTGAAAAGGGATCAATGTGACTTTTGAGAGAGCATCTTCAGTAGAGGCATGGGAAGCAAGCCAGACTACAAGGCAAAGGAAAAAATAGATATTGAGGAAAAGAGGGTTATTCTGGCTAACTCCCAAAGCTATAGATCTGGACCAGGGAGAGAGAGCAGAGTACTGGTGGCCTAGGGTAGATGTTGGAGAACTATCTCAGATAAGTCATCCAGTTCAAAGGTATTCAGAAAAAAAAAGAGCCTAGAAAAATATGACCCAACTTTCACCTTTAAGACTGAGTCATGAAGTTGAGAAACACGCACCATCTCATTTTGATTTTTTCCCCTTAGGTTGTTTTAAAGTATAATTCCTAATTCTAAAATGTACAGGATACCCTTAAATTAAGTTAATTGTCAGGATCAGTGGAAATATTTCACAATCTCTTCCAAATGTATTGTAGTACTGGGGGGCGATTAAAGCAGTTAATAGTTCTAGAAAATAATATATTATCAGTTGAAAAAATGAATCAATGATATTGCTCAAATACTATTTCAGGAGTAGCTAGAATGGTTGAATTAATAACATCCTATTATTTTATTATTGCATAAGGATTTATAGATGTGCTGACACTGTGGCTGGGCTAATCCTTCCCTTTATCGGCCTTTATTAGATCTTGTAAGACGAGACATTCTCTGGGGTCCCCAGGGAATTCCTGCAATGACCCAACAAGGTCACTGACTTCACCTATCACCCACAATCTCAGCCCTCTCTAGTTCCTCTAGGTTCACCCAAAGTTCATCCATAAAAATACCTGCCAAAACCAAAGGTGGGCACATAAGCAGGGTTGGCGTTTGTATGCCGCAGCCTTCAATCAATCACATACTTTATGACGAATGGACGATGGGTTTTCTGTCAGCCACCAGCATGCCCTGTTTGCTCTACAAATACACATGTACACACACGCGTGCGCACACACACACACACACACATACATACATACACCCCTTGTCTTCACATCTATCACCAGACTGATCAAAGTTGTTTCCTCCTGATTGTGTTCAACTTGATTCTTTGACCTCTAGGCCCAAATCATCCTGCAGCAGCTGTGAACAGGGGAGGGAGGTCTTCAGAAAGGTTACAAGGAGGAAGAAAGCACAGTACTCTCAATGACCCTCACCCAAGGGCTAGCCAAGTCTTTTCAGCTGCTCTTCCCCTTGGGCTGCAAAGGGAACCATAGTAGAGCATGGTGAAAAACTCATGTCAAGTCAGTGTATGTCTCAACCTGAATTAGTCCAGATCAGGTGTGGGGAACCTGTGGCCTCAAGGCCACATGTGGCCCTCTAGGTCCTCAAGGGCAGCCCTTTGATTGAATCCAAACTTCACAGAATAAATCTCCTTAATAAAAGGATTTGTCCTGTGAAACTTGGACTCAGTCGAAAGGTCATATCCAAGGACCTAGAAGGCCACGTATGGCCTCAAGGCTGCAGGTTCCCCACCCCTGGTACAGATGAACATGTAGCTTTTAACCTATAATTGCTGATTGTCCTCACCTGAGCAGCTACAGCTACATAGGCAGCAACTCATGACTGCTGGTCATTCCAGGACAAGTTGTCAGATGACCAATATTACTCAATATCACATCAGTGACTACTTTGGCCACAAACCAACATGACAGCTACTTTGTGCAAAGCCTGGGACCTACTTTCCTCATAATTCATCAGCCCTCAGTCTCTCCTCTTCTACCTCCACCAACAACAATCTGAGAAGGATTGTGGTGTAGCGGTAGAGTGGAGACAGATCAAGTGCTAGAGTCAGAAAGCCAAGTACAAGGCCTGCCTCTTTCAAGTACTGGCCATGTGACATTGAGCAAGTCACTTTATGCCCCATGAAACTCTCCAAACGGAACTCTGTGGAAGTATGGATTTAGATAGATGAACATATAAACATATCCATACAGACACATATGTACATGCATGTTACATATGTGTGTGAATTATACACATAACACATATGCATGTTATATCACACATACATATATGCGTGTTATATATAAAACACATGTGTATATATTTATATTATGCGTGTACAGATATATGCACATACACACATTATGGTATGATATGGTGTGGTGTGGTGTGGTATGATATGATGTGATGTGATGTGATATGATATGATATGATATGATATGATATGATATGATATGATATGGGTGGTGGCATATTGGATAGAAAGTTGGGCCCAGAGTCTGGAAGATTCATCTTCCTGACTTCAAATCTGAATTTACTTACAGACACTTACCAGCTTTATGGCCCTGGGAAAGTTTCTTCACTCCGTTTACCTCAGTTTCCTCATATGTAAAATGAAGAAACACATTAGACTAATCAATAAGATCCTTTCCAGCTTCAGTATGCCATAACTTGCATGCCTTTTTAAGTTACTATCTTAAATTTAATGGAACACCATCTTGGAGCAGCCATTGGATACAGGACAGGTAGTTAGAGCAGGTGAATGTCTTTAGATGACATGCTGACTGGGCAGCTGGGTTCCTCTATGAAGAAACTTCATTTATATCACAGTTTTGCCCAAAATTTAACCTATCCACACTACTCAAAAAATCATTACCAAGGTTATATTTGTCAGGATTGTCCCAGTGACATTAAAAGAAAAAAAAAGCTGAAAGAAATACCAGGGTGTTGGAGCTATGGCCTGACCTTTGATATTTTTCCTTTTTAGAAAATTTACTCTTAAGGACTCATTCAATTCATTTTTTTAAATGTACTAAATGTCTTATGGAGATGTTGTGCTAGCTGCTAGGAACACAGATATAAAAAGAAAATGTCCCCTGCCCTCAAGCATCTTACATTCTCTTGAGAAAGATGCTGATTCCAAAATGAGGCACTGAGGAGAGCCCCAGTTACCCCCAATCTTATCCTGAATATTTAGAATGATCTCTTCTCCAGCAGTCTATTCCTGGTCCAAATATTTTATGAACATCTAGGAATGTGACAAATATGGACCTTATATCAAAGGACTATTTTATTAAACAGGTGGGAAGAAATAGAGGAAGAAAAGTTATTTATTATCATTTCTCACTCACTGGTTGAGTCCATCATTATCTATCAATAGATATGCAAACAGATAGGTGATAAGTGATGAATAAGTAAGTCAATATGGAGATTATGTAATTGGAAAATGAGAGGGTAGAAGTTGTTGATCAGGTTTTAGAATTCATCATGGAGACTAGTAGGCAAATGAAAGGAAAATATGGTGATATAGGAAGAGCTCCAGACAAGAAGTTAGAAGACCTGGAACCTAGTTCTGCCTTTCCCCTAACTGGCCATGTGACCTTCAGCAAATCACGGAAACTCTTTAAGCTTCAGTTTTCTCATCTGTGACTCCATTTTTTCTTCCAGGTATCAAGTGGAGATAAGGGTGCCTGCCTTCATACATCGAGCAGTAGTTTTAAGGAGCTAAAGAAGTTACAAATATGGGGGGGCGGAGCCAAGATGGCGGCTGGTAAGCACGGACTAGAGTGAGCTCCATACCCGAGTCCCTCCAAAAACCTATAAAAATGGCTCTGAACCAATTCTAGAACGGCAGAACCCACAGAACAGCAGAGGGAAGCAGGGCTCCAGCCCAGGACAGCCTGGATGGTCTCTGGGTGAGGTCTATTCCACACGGAGCTGGGAGCTGGGAGCTGGGAACGGAGTGGAGCAGAGCCCAGCCTGAGCGGCGTGGACGATCCAGACCAGAAGCCGGGCGGAGGGGGCCCCAGCGCCCTGAATATGTGAGCTGCGGCAGTTACCAGGCCCCTCGACCCACAAACACCAAAGACTGCGGAGAAGGTTAGTGGGAAAAGCTGCGGGAGTGGAAGGAGTTCGCGGTTCGGCTTCCAGCCCCGGGGGCAGCGGAGGTGGGGCAGCTACAGCTGTTGTTACTTCCGGCTCCAGGCCCACCTGGTGGGAGGAATTAAGTGGCGGATCAAAGCAGGAGTGCAACAGCCTGCTGAAGATCTAAGCCCAGCCTGGACTGGGGGTCCTTGGGGAAGGAGGAGTGCGGCTCTGACAGAGCTGGCACCTCCCCCCCAAACGTAGAACATAGAACTCGTTAGTCTACAAGCAGTCATACCCCACTGAAAAACTCAAGGGTCAAGTTAGTTGGTTGGGAATATGGCCAGGCAGCGAAAACGCGCCCAGAGTCAGTCTCAGACTTTGGATTCTTTCTTTGGTGACAAAGAAGACCAAAACATACAGCCTAAAGAAGACAACAAAGTCATAGAGCCTACAACAAAAGCCTCCAAGAAAAACATGAACTGGCCCCAGGCCATAGAAGAACTCAAAAAGGATTTGGAAAAGCAAGTGAGAGAAGTAGAGGAAAAATTTGGAAGAGAAATGAGAAGGATGCGAGAAAACCATGAAAAACAAGTCAATGACTTGCTAAAGGAGACCCAAAAAAATACTGAAAAATACACTGAAGAAAACAACACCTTAAAAAACAGACTAACTCAAATGGCAAAAGAGCTCCAAAAAGCCAATGAGGAGAAGAATGCCTTGAAAGGCAGAATTAGCCAAATGGAAAAGGAGGTCCAAAAGACCACTGAAGAAAATACTACTTTAAAAATTAGATTGGAGCAAGTGGAAGCTAGTGACTTTATGAGAAATCAGGATATTATAAAACAGAACCAGAGAAGTTACAAATATGAAAGAATTTGGAAAATCAATCATTCTCTCCTTGGAGCAGGGAAGGATTCTTAACTTTTTTGTGTGTCTGCCATACTTAATCCTTTGACAGCTAGGTAACGTCTGTGGATCTTTTCTCTGAATAATGTCATTAAATACATAATATAAAATACATAGGATTATAAAAGGAAATCAAGTATATTGAAATTCAATTAGGAAAAAGTTTTTTATGTTCATGAAACTAATACTCCTGCTATTTGTCTCTAAAGAAGCTCCTCTTATAACCTTATGACCTGTTTTTTTTAGTTATCTATAGCTATATTTAGAAATTTTCTGGTATGGGAAGTTCCTCTACTGATACAACTCTACACCTGCTCTTCAAATTCTAATCTTAGAGAGCTACTTGGGGGCATCAAGAGGCTAAGTCCTTTGTTCACGGACACATGTCTAGGGAGAACTTGACCCTGGGTTAACTTCAAATCCAGCCCACTATCTACCACACTACATCTCCTCAACACCGCAGCATTACAGGCAGATTTTCTGCATCCTGTAATGAACAAGATGGAGGACCAGACGTTTTCTCTGATCTTTAGAGCCTATCTAATCTTTCTCAAATAAGAGTTATGTATAAGAAGAAAAGCTATTTCAGCTGTCTCCATAGTCTAAACACTGAGAGCCACAAGTAAGTAAAAATTTGATGAATTAACATCAGAGAAGGTTCAATCATAATCCCTAATGAATTCATTCAGCATCCCACCCCACCCTCCTTGCCAGCCCCCATGCTCTGGAAGGGCTGCAAAAGGGAAATTCACAAGCTTATGCTCTGGAATCCACTCAGCAATTCCCTTACTGCTTCTATAGTCTCTGCTAAAGCATCTCCTCTCCACTGCTGACACCCCAATATTCTGTGGTAATAAGCAACAGAACTCTGTTCTCCCATCTTACCCTATGAGGAGGAGGCAGGGGTATAAGAATGCAGAAGATGCACTCTCCCTGGGGTGGCAATACATGTCTTGCTCTACAGCAACTATTAGGCAATAAAATAAGAAACAGAGGGAAATGGATCAGACACCAGTATGGATAAAGTGTTCCACAAGGCCTGAAAGGAAAAGAGGCCAGCAGCCAGCTGAACTGAGTTCTGCCCAGCCCCCAAAAGTCTCTTGGGGTAGAGACTGAGGCTGATGAAAAAAATGAATTCTCCAGCATAGGGGAAGACTGAGATGACTTTGGGACCCAGCTCTTGGGGAATCTGCCATAGAAGGGAAAGGAATCAGAAAATACAAAAGGGGACTATAAGGCAGAAAAATTAAATTGTCAAAGATCTCAGGAGGGAGAAAAGTAAGTTTAAAAACCTTAAGCACAAGCAGACAAACTAACAGGGAAAATAATAATAAGAGAAGGAAAGATGGCCTTAAGGACACCTAAACAAGTCCAAACATTTCTGAAGGATTGTAAGAAAAGGGTAAATAAATCAATAAATGATAAGTCAAAGTGACTCTGTGGATCACCAAGAGAACATGGAACCACAGCAGGATGTTCCTGAATTGTTCAAGAGAGAAATAAGAATGATGAAATAAGAATTTATGACCCTCACAGAAGAAATAATTGGCAATATATTAAAACTTATCTCCACAGTGACAAGTCTCACCAATGAAACAAAAAGAGAACAATTGGTTAGGTGAACAAATACAATCTGGAAGAAGAGGAGAAACAATAACATTAAAAGAACATAATTTCTATAAAAGCTAAACATATTGATCCCAGAGATAGGACTCACAGAAATAATTTAAGGATCTTAGGTCTCCCAGAAGAATGAGTTAAGTCAAAACACATAAACACCGTAATACCAAAAAGAAAAATAATACAACAAAACAGGCTGAACACAGAAAACAAAATGCCAATTGAAAAAATCCACAGATCGCCTCCAGAAAAAACAAACAAACAAACAAAACCCTACATTCCAACCTAGTGACAAAAGAAAATGACAATGGATAAGGACATATTTGAAAGTAAATATTTTTCTGTAATAGTCTAACCTACCCTAGAAGCTAACATTTGATACATTCTTCATTTCCTGTGTTTTCTCTAGAATTCAACCCCACCTACTCCTGGAGCCTCTTCAATAAAACACTGATCTGTAAGATACTTGAAGTAACGATTACTTCACTATATTAACTTTATTTCACATATAGTCCCTTTGCCTCATCTGCAATCCCAATTGCCTACATTTTCCTAATGTTCTCTCTGACCCTTGAGGAGGGATCTTACACCTGGCAGTCAGTCAGGCAAGCAGATAGCTCCCACTGACCTTAATGAAAACCTTACAAACATTGGGGAAAACTGGGGAAATGAGGATTGAGGTGAAATCTTCATGCCATTCGATCATCTTGATAAAATTGGCACTTCACAGTCAAGAAGTGTTGTAACTCTTGTCTCCTTATGTATGTCTTCATTGCTGGACTGGATAAATAACCCTGCTCTGAATAAGTGGATATTTTAAAAATATTTTTCCTTAAGTCATTTTTCAAGATTAGCTCTTACTTCATCTAAAGCTGCTTTCTATTGACAATTCCTAACTACAAAGCATCTAGGCCCACAGACACCATAATTAGGGGGATTTCAATTACCTATGTAAGGCAGGTAATTGACAATCTAATTAGACTCATTTCAATTACCATTTTCCTATTCATTAGAGCACTTAGTTATAAAATGGATGTCAGTAGATATTCCAAGAAAGTAGATTTTTTTTCCAGTCTAAGATTAAGGTCAAGTCTTGCCATTGACCAACAAGGGGAAGGAATACACAAACTCACGTCCAAGGTTCGTACAGTGACAAAAGCAGCAGATTTAAGAGTCAGAAAACCTGTTACATACTAACCATATGACAAGTAATTTAACTTCTCTGGTGCCTTATTTTCCTCTTCTTTAAAATGAGGGTTTGGGACTCAATGACCTCAAATGTCTCTTCCAACTTTTAATCTATGATTCTAGAACTGATGAGAAGGAGCCCCTAGATCAGCTCATTAAAAACTAATCAGCTCCGAGTGATTTCTAATCACATTCCTTTGAGTGGATGCTGAAGGACAAGTCAAATGAAATCATGTATGTAGAGCACTTTGCAAATGGGAAAGCCTAGTATTAATGGGAATTCTTATTAGTATTATTGCTAGTCAAGGTCTTGATCATCAAAGAAAATATAGTTGGAAAAACTCCATTTTTGTTGCCTTAAACTGAGTTTACCATTCTTCCCTTTACCTTATCATATATAGATATAGATATACAGAGAAATATAAATATAGATCTAGATATACACATATATATGGGCATCTGGGTGGTACAGTATATAGAGCACTGGGTATGGAGTCAGGAAGATTCATCTTCCTAAGTTCAAATCTGGCCTCAGACATTTACTAGCTGTGTGACCCTGGGCAAGTCACTTAACCCTGTTTGCCTCAATTTCTTCATCTATAAAATGAATTAGAGAAAGAAATGGCAAACCACTCTAGTATCCTTCTTTGCCAAGAAAACCCCAAATGAATCAGAAATGAGTAAAAGTAGTAAAGAGTAAATGAGTAAATGTAAATGAGTAAAAAAGAGTCAGAAATGACTGAAACAACTGAACAACATACAAATATGTGGGTATAATACATATTAATACATTACATATTTACATGTATGTTTGCATAAATATATATTTGTCCCATCCTGTGAATTCAACATTGTAGGGAACTTCAGCAACTATTCTACAATCTTAGAAGGCTACCGAGAAGTTAAATGAATAGTCCAAAGTCACACAATAGGCAGGGAGGGGTGTGGTAGAGCCAGCTCATATCAATTGTTAAATGTTCTGTGAGAGCATTTACCTCTCAGAAATTGGCAAATGCTACAAATTGGAGCTTGATTTATTGTTTTGTTGATCACATAGACTTAAGAAAACTGTGGAGAAAATGTTAATAATGCATATTAAACTTAAAAATGGATGATATATACATTTTCTTTTTTGTAGAGCTCATTGTTAAGCATTTATCAGCACACCTTTATTTGCTGACTTTAGGAGAGAGGCTCGACAGGGCTGAGCAGTAGGTTGGATGAGGTCGAGAATGTGGGCAAAGTAACGGGTGTAGAGCATGCAGATATGACAGAAAGGAAACAAGCATTTTTAAGTGTCTAATATGTGCCAGACACTGTACTAAATGCTTTACAAATAACATCCCATAATGAATTTTGAAATACTTAATAACTCTGATCAACTCCAACTCAGGAGGACCCATGATGAAACATGAGGTTCTACCTCTGGATAGAGCCCTGATGGACCCAGAATACAAATTACCTTTTCTTTTCCTTTTCCTTTTCCCTTCCTTTTCCTTTCCTCTCTTCTCCTCTTTTCTCCTTGCTTCTCCTCTCCTCTCCTCTCCTTTCTTTTCTTTTCCCCTCATTTCTTTTTTTCCTTTTTCCTTTTTGTTTTTAGACATGGCTAATGTGAAAATATGTTTTGCGTGATTATACATAATTGTAATGACTCTAGTCCCAATGCTCTATCCATTACACTGCTTAGCTATCTCCAGTTGGAGGACTCAGGACTACTCTATCTTCCCTGGCAGTTCTCCGTACCGAGGGTTCTCTTTCTTTGTCTTATTGAAACAAGTGGAACTTCAGAACCATTCTCAGACAAACCTACCTAAATGTGTATGGGTCATTGCCCTGGTTAGAGAACTGGCATTCTCATCATTAACTAATGCCCCACCTCCACTAACGCCCTCCTAGACCGAAATGCATTAACTAGCCACACAACCCAAGAAGTTTCAAAATAAGAGATGGACATTTATATGAAAGAACAAGGTTGGGTCAACCACCAAACTCTACAGAGGAAAAGTTCCTCGGTGTGCCAGGTCCTGTAAAAATTCTCTTATCGTATTCAGGCACAGAGGGAAAACCTCTCAATAAGTCCCTCCTCTTCTCCCCAGTGAAGTTGGGAAAGGGTCTATCAGAATCACCATCACTGGGGAATATTATAGTGAATAGAGTGCTGGCCTTGGAGTCAGGAAATCTTGACCTCAAATTTGATCTCAGACACCTACTAACTGTGTGATTTCAGACGAGTCACTTAACTTCTGTTTGCCTTGGCTTCTTCAACTGCAAAATAAGGATAATAAGAGCATCTTCCTCCCAAGGTTCCTTCGGAGATTAAATGAGATAATATTTATAAAGCACAGTACGGTGCCTGACGCATAGTAGGTGCTTTAAAAATGTAATTATTATTACATCTGATGCTGAATTATATCATATCCGCCTTTTTGAAATAAGCTATATATTTTCTAAAAAAGAATCAAGCCAGAGACATTTTCCCCCTTAAAAACACTTCAAAAGGAGTGAAGCAAGAAAAGTGACTTCTTTCTCACTAATGAAAGTCAACAGTTCAGTTAACCTTGCTCCTTTCATGTGCTCTAGGCTTCCTAAGTTCATAAGCTGTCATAAATCTTCCTTCTCAAAATCTAAAAGCTTTCTTGAAGGTTCAGGGGTTTAGATTGATCTACCTCCAGGAAAACAGTATTGCTAAGCTGTGTATTGGAGAATTCTGGGCACTTTTGCATGCTGTTTCTCAGATGGGTTTGTTTGTCTCCCACCTGAGTTGTGAAATAAGTCCCATGGTTCTGCAAGAGCCGGAAGGATGGTTTGGCTTCCTCCGAGTCTGTGTCTTAGTCTATGGCACATCAAAGCCTAACAAACACCTATCCCAATCAATCCATCACTAAAAACCTTCTGCAAAACATTAACTTCCCCAAGCCAGAAAAAGAAAGAGGACAGTTGCATGACTCACCCAGCTCTCCTTCCCTTCAGGTAAAGAAAAGCAGTGCACAGTTTGAACTTAGTTAAAATTATTTTCAGGTGGCAAATGCACTGTCATTTATTATTGCTTGAATACGGTCTTAGATCCACTTTTGGTTGAGTTTATGGCTCATATTTTTGGGGGCTATGAGCCTGGATGGACCCACAATGGTAAGAATAACTTTTAAAAATCCACATCTGACTACATTCTGTGCCAACAGGTGCATAACTTCTAAGGCTCCTAGTATCAGTGTTCACATATTTTTTACATAAAACACAAGAATCTTTTAATCAATTCGTTTTTAGTTTAACTTACTCTTCTGCAGAGTATGAGAAAAAATTATTTTGATGATGATGAAAGAAGGTAACCCAAACCATTCCTCGTGGCTTCAAGTATTGAAAAACTTCTTTCTGTCAACATTCTGAGAACCATGGAAGTCGAAGGAACATCAAGTGTCCAGATACAAGTCAGTCTCTTGAATTTTCCCATAGTCACATTTGGAAACTAGAATGTTGCCTTTCCTCTCTCCCTGCCCTGCCTGTTCTCAAAAGAGTTCTAGTTCCTGAGAGTCCCTTTCTGGGTAGATGAAGTAGAGCAGCTGTTTTGGGAGCAGCTAAATAAACCCTGCAATTTGGGTACAACTGATAACCACATAGTGGATTAGATTGTTTTGTTCTGATAGTTAAAATAAAGGGCTAGAGTGTGGTCAATCAATACTGTTCCTTCAACCACCTTAGCAACCATGTTTCAATTGTACAGTAATTACAATGATTACCTCTGGGGAGAGTTGGAGCAAGGGAAACAGAGCTCTGATGGAACAGTTGAACTAATAGTAGTATATTCAATTCGATTTAATCAACTAGTATTTATATTCGACAAATATTTAATAAACACCTACTGTATGCTAGACATTGTGGTGGGTTCTAGAAATCCAAAGACTAATTCAAAACAGTTCCTACTATCAAGGAGGTTCCAGTCTCAGCACTGTATAGACCAAGCCACTAAGTCTTCAGTGTCTGTGACTATGAAATGACAGGCCAAGAGCCAGATTATTGTATTTCGTAGAGCACATTTGGGGTGATGCCAAACTCCATGGGTTTGAGAGTTTGTTGTAATCATTTCCCATTTCCTCTGTGCTGATATGACTAAAAGGTCATGTTCATTTAGTGATTTGAGGCTGGCAGAGAGCTTTATGAGAATTAGCTCATATGAGCTTCAAAAAATATTCTTAGAAGCAGGTGTTGTTATTATCTCCAGATGAGGACGTTGAGGCTCAGCAAAGTTATACTACCTCTCCAGGCTCATACAGCAGAATTTAAACTCAGGGCTCTTACTAGCTGACTCTAGTTCCATGATTAGATCCACCCCCCTGCCCACTTCCAGCTTCCAAAACTTTCCCAGGTCAAATCCTGCTCATTTAACAGGCCTGCCTCATTACTGCAATGAGAAGAGATAGCCCTAGATACCACCACTACCTCTTTCTTCCTGAATTAGTTCCCAGACTCCCTAGGTTATAACTCCTACTGCTCCTGGCTACTATCCTGCCACCTTCAGGGTCCTCACATGATACAATACCACATCAGATCCAAAATCATATCTTGAGGGACAACCTTGGACCCACGTCCCTCAACCAATATCTCTATCCACTGGTACCCTGCCTTGGCCTCTTCCTCAATGGTTCTCACACTGTGCTTCTCTCTGCATCTCAGTGATTCTGAACCCCTGACAACCAATGCCCCATTCCCTAGCCCCAGATGTCAGTTCTCTTGGTTCCATTTACTCAACTCTGCCTCCTCAGTGTTCCACTCCATCTTCTTGTCCCTTTCACCTTACGGTCTTAAACCCAAAAGGCTCTTTCCCCTTCTCGTTACATCCATCTTCTGACATTCAGTAAGATTTGACTCCTTTGCTATGCTGTTTCCTTAGATACTCTTTCCAGGGCTGGTTCACTTTCTCTGATACTCCCCAATCACCAGTCATTTAGAAGTCAGAAGTTTCTCTGATCTCTGTTGTGACATTCAGATCAAATGTGTTACCCAGATCCGATTCTAGTGAAAGGTATCTACCTGGCCCCCCAAGACCCCTCTATCTTCTGAATTTAGTGCCTGACTCACAGTCTTTTCCCCTACCACAACCTATAATTTCAACTTTAGCATTCACAAGGAAACCCCTTAAAAATTCCCTAACTTCCCATTCCTTCAATCTATTCTATTCCCATGATCTCCATTCAACCTAAGTTACATAGAGCACACAAACATTCTGCTGTGTCCCCAATTCTTTATTTAATCATATTTTTAAATGCCTTCCCCCTTTCTCTATGTCTTATGATTCCCTATTATTGTCCTTTGTCCTCTTTTATGACTTCCAGGCCATCCAATCCTCACTACTTCCCCAAGCCATCACTCCTACACTGACTATACTTGCTTTGCTTCCCAGTCTTAACAGCCTGATGAAACAGTTCAATTCGATACTGTCCTATATTCTGAATTGAACTCACATATAACATAAAATTGTCCCTTCTGAACGAGTTTATCCTGGTGCTGTTGTGTTTGCAACACAAAACCTGCAGAGGACTATCAGGGAAAAATCAATGAAGATTTATACAATCTATTTCCTCAGTGTTTTATGCCATCACTAAGGCTCTATGAGATGTTCAATAAATTTAATTCGTAGGATCATATATTTAAAATTGGAAAGTGTAGCTAGTTCCTATAGAAATGTGGTTCTTAAAGTGTGGTCTAAGTACCCTTGGGTATCCCTGAGACCATCTCAGGGGATCTGTTGGGTCAAAATTATTTTCATAATAATATAAAACATTATCTGCCTATTAAAATTCTTCTCCTTTTTCCAACTACATATCTGTGTGAAGCCAGATTTTCTTCATCTGCTTTGACCAAAACAACATATCACAACAGATTGAATGCAGAAGCAGCTATAAGAATCCAGCTGTCTTCTATTAGGCCAGACATTAAAGACATTTGCAGAAAAATGTAAAACAATGACAATCTCTTTTGTTTTGTTTTGGAAAGTAGCTACTTGTCATAAAAGTCATACTTATATTAGCATGTGGCAAGTTTGTTGTTATTTTTAATGAATTACTAAATAAATATTTTTAAAATTTTGTCAGTTTTTAACACCTGAGTAAATATTGATAGCATCCTCATAAAGAAAAGCCCTTAATGGCACTCAAGATTTTTTTAAGAGTGTGAAGGGGTCCTGAGATGAAAAAAAAATTGAGCTCGTAGCTTGTCCAACCCTGTCATTTTACAGATAAGGAAAATCAAGACCCAGATAAACGAAGTGCCTTTCCAGTAGTTACAGGAATCCAAATGTATCACTCTTTACACTGTTCTGTGCTATCTCCTGAATAAATTGCTGAAATTAGTTTTAGTAATTAATTAGAATAATAAGATAATGATTATAGTATTTGGTGGTTATAGATGAATTAATGATGTCCATTCTTCACATACCACAGACTGAATTAGGGTTCTGTAGCAAGTTAAGACTTACTCACTTTTGGGTAACCATGTTCATAAAGTGAATAAGAGACTGGGAAATTGTCATTAGCATAGATTTTCAGACTTAAAAGTTATGCTACTAATTCAACCACTATGAACTTCATCACGAGATGACCAGAGGTCAAGGATACTTCAAAAAAGGCAGGAATAGGTGATTTCTAAAGTCTTTTCCAATTCATATCATCTAATTAGATGATTTTAGGTTCTTGAGATAGTAATATATGAGTTTTTATGATGATGACTGTATATTCATATCAAACATGCATGAAAAATATGCAAAATGATATTTTACATAGAGAAGCAGCATGAAAGAACTGAAAAGGGAAGTGAAAAGAAGAATACTCTACTTGGGAATCAGAAGACCTGACTCAGCTTTGCCAGTATTTTTAAAATATTTTTATTATTAACTTCCTTCTTTCCCTTCTTCCTTTCCTTCTTCCTTCCCTTCTTCCTTCCTTCCTTTCTTCTTTCCTTCCTTCCTTCCTTCATTCCTTTCTTCTTTTTTCTTTCTCTTTCTTTCTTTCTTTCTTTCTCTCTTTCTTTCTCTGTCTCTTTCTCTATTTCCTTCTTTATTTCTTTTTCTATCTTTCTCTCTCCTTCTTTCTATTTATCTTTCTTTCCCTAATGTAAAAGCATTTATTAAGTTTTTACTATATGCCAGCCACCATGCTATACACTGTTTAAACTAATAAAAAGTGAGTAAGTAGAGGGTGTGCCTTCAATAAATTTACATTCTAATAGGGTAAAATAACACATAGATTTGGAAAGGAAAATAGAGGGAAGATGGCTTGGTTTGGAAATGAAAGAAAACATATAGTGGCTTTGGTTCCAGAAAAGATAAGACAAAGATTCACCTATCAAGTTCAAGCATCCCAAGGGAAGAACCTATCTTCTGGAAGGAGGAGGAGAGGGATGGCCAGAGTGGAGAAAACATGGCAGTCATTTCCCAGTATGTTCTACCCTACATCCATCCCAACCACCTAAGCACCAGTAGATCCCTCATTTATAATATAGAGGTTCAGAGAAGGCCATATCTAACAATGTAGGATTTATGTCCTTACTTTAGTGCATCATGTCTTGCAAAGAAGAAGAGGGATCCTTCACTGTCTGGCCTCTGAAGTTAAAACTGGTGAATATGGATTGATCGGGATTCTATTGTTTTTCAAGAGCAGCTTCCTTACATCATCGTGAGGACCGTGTGGGTTGTTCTCCAGGTTCTGCTTATTTTGCACAGGATCAGCTCATACGAGCCTCTCCAAGAAATCTCTGAGTTCTTGGAATTCCTCATTCCTTACAGCACTATTCCCTCACATCCATACACCACAATTTCTTCAGTCCATTTGCTGAGCAATGGACACTCACTTTCCTCTTAGTCCGTTGCTACTACAAACAGTTAAGCTTTAACTACTCAGTAGCTTGTGACTTTGCACCACTCATTTGACTTCTCTGAACCTCAGTTTCTAATCTATTAGATAACTAAGGTGATTACCATTACTATTACAATTACTATTCATAATTGAGGTGAAATTCCTTTGTTAATAATAAAATGTAAACTATATGTGTAAGTTATTCCTATAATTATAATGACTGCCAAAATAATCATAGTCCTGTGAGTGGTCAATAGCCATAAAGGCAAAAGCTAAACTTAGCCTACACTAAGCAAAACCCTGCATATACACAATAAAAAGTTATTCACCAATGAGGAAGATTTGAAAGTGATCATTAGGTGAATGAATGAACAAATAGTCATTAAGCATTTATTTCATTCTTTGTTTTCCTATCTACAGTATCTGGCATTAAGTAAGCACTTAATAAATGTTTGTTGATTGATTGGTTCCCAGGCACTGTGCTCAGCACTAGGGATACAAATTCAAGTCAGCAATACCATCCCTGCCCTCAAGAGGCCTACATTCTAATAGAAGAAAATATAATTAGAGAGGAGTGGTGGCCAGGGAAGATCATTTTGATAATGAAAATTTGATTAATATTTTCAGAGCCAGAGTTAGAAAGGTAGGGGAAGGGGGAAGTGGACAATAGAGAGAGGTTCTCATGCAGTGACATGGCACATAGATGGCCAGGAAGAAGAATGGTAAGTTTTAATCTAGGCATGCTGAATGTTCTGTAATCAGAAACCCAGAGCCCAAGAGCAAGGATTTGGAATAATATCTTGAAGGAGGGGGCAGGAAAACAAGAGCATGTCCAGGAAGCCCAATTTATTAAATTTTATTAGCTGTGCTATGCAGAAAATGGAATAAGTAATGGCCTATAAGTTATTCAGGGGGATGTCCCACAGACTACGGATAGTTGGTGTGCAATTAAGCTCCCAAAACAAATCAAAGGTTGCTCCCCAAGAAAGCGGCAGAGCATATAGGTGTCAAGCTTCCCTAGGACTGTGAGGTTCACAGATGCTCCGTCACCTCTATCTGGTATTTTTAGTAGTTTCATCGGTGTCACCTGAAAGTCATAGAAATATTGAATGACAGGAAAATCCCAAAGAAGACTTTAAAGCAAATCTACCTAGAATGAAGAGCTGTCTGGCAGAAATTAACTCCACCGCAATGGATGTACAGTAGCAAGATATCCCAATGAGTGTCCATTATAAGGATGGCCAGGATTGGCCTTTCTTTGGTTCATGATGTGGGCAAAAATTTTATTCAGTGCACTTCATCTGTCTTTTTTGATTCCCTCTTACATCTGTGGGTTCTCCCTTCATCCCTCCTCCCATCCAGATGTCTAGTTTCCTTATTATGATCTTTCATTTAGCATGAGTCTCCCATTATAACACCACATCTATATTTCTCCTGAAAGCTACCCCATGCTTCCAAATGATTGTTCTATCTTTCATTAATAAGCTCATTCTCTCAATTTAGTGATCCTATCTAATGTTAGGAAGAAAATAGTTAGGAAGAATGATTCATACTAAGGTGCAAGCGACTGATGGACACTGCCAAAATGGCAGGAGTCTTAGAATATTCACATTAAAAAAAGCATGTTTGTCCATCCAAAGGAATTAAATGGTTAAGTTTCAGGAAGTCCAATAAAATGAATTGAAGGATTTGGGGCAGTGAGTGGCTAAAGATCCTTTATGTTAAAATTTTGCCTCCATAAAATCTTACTCAATGTTTCAGCATGCAGGTATGGATGTGATTGTGATTTCTCAAAGTCAATGTCATTGGAGTGCAAATTATCTCAGGTTCTACCAAGTCAGAAAGGCTGTGAGTTTGCAGCTGTGACAGAAGCAGCAAGATGTACTACTTCATGACCAATTGTTTCAAAAGGGCCCCAAAGAAATCTTGGGTTATAGAGTAGAAACTACAGCCAAAATATGACATCTTCAGGTTATCTCAGTCATTCTGTGGTTAATATAAATCTATGTTTTACTTTGTGAAATATGTCTACTTGGTAATTCTGTGGGTTTCTATCTCAACATAATAAATTAACATTTCTTTAGGATACACATTAGTCTTTACAAGTTAGGACCTCAGTCCTCCAAATCTGAGGTTTGCCCATCGTTTGAACTCCCTCATGACGTGGCCCTTTCCTTTCTGGCTATTGTTTTATTAAAGTCACTGCAGAACAGGGCTCCTATTTGTCAGTTACACTTCATAGATATAAGGGAGTGGAGATAAAATCTATTAGGCCAGTATGGCACCCATTAATGTTCCAGTGGCAGTAATTAAATCCTGATGGAAAATCACTACAAATATTTCTCCAAAACTGAACCAGATGTTTGGGCAGCTGGATGAAGAAGGAAACCTGGAAAACTCCACATGCTACAGGAGAAGACACTTCAGAGGAGAACCTGTTATAAGGCTCTGATTGCTCACTGACACAGTTTGCTGGAAACATTAAATAAGAAAATAATTTCTTCCCTTCTGGCCTACTGTAGCCCAAAAGGTGGCACATGGTAACAATTGAAGAATAGTATATCAAACAACAACTTTCACAATCCTGATAATAATGAGGCAAAAAGACTAAGGTAGTTAGTTATATTTCAATGTAAGAAGCTGAAATAAATTTACAGTCTCTCTAACTTAGTCACACCTCATATATCATATCTTTACATGGTTTACGGGGGAAATAATTCTCAAATTAATAGCCAGTGAAAATATTAATTACTGCTGTATTCATTAAGTGTTCAATTAACAAATGAAAACACAAAGCACATTTCTGTGGCTGCCCAGCTGTGACCCAGTGTGGTTTTAACTCTAGAGCATCCATTTATACCTATCTTGGAGTTCACTACTACTTCCTCTATCCTCCCTCTTCCCAAGACCTCCCCTGGCCTATTTTCTTCCCAGTACATTACTTAAATACCTTGACAAAATACTTTACAGTGGAGCAGAGCTCACTCAAGTCTCGGCATTTAGATCCACCATGAAGCTGTCATGATATCTTGTCAACGAAATGAGAAAAGAAGAGTTATTTGATCCATGTAGACATAAATTAATAACGGAGGCACCATTTTCCATCAACAGGGATGGCAGTAGTGGGTAAATATACCTCTCAGTCAGCTGGGCTCTAATCCAGGATGGTACGGAATTTGCATTAAGAAAGCAGGAATCACTGGCTCACTAGGTATTGGGCCATGTCAGACCCTCCTGGGAACCAAGGACTACAGCTCGACACTGGTAACCATTCCTTTCAGCCAGAGCATTTCATTATGTCAAGGCAATTGCTACCCCAGTACCTATCTGATTAGTGCTAATTTATTTTCAGTGTTAAGGAGGTTAACTACACTGTTATTTTCTCAGCTACTGAGCTTTACTGCATGTCTGGAGGACAATATTCAGGGTAACCTCATCGGGGGAAGGAATCACACAGAGGACATGGCTGAACAATAAATAATCTTAAAAATAATGTGTCCTTCAGACAGAGGAAATAAAACAATATAATATTAATTGTGGCAAGCAGGGAGGAAACACATATTTCACAGACCGAAAGAGACAGCATAATGGCTACACATTCCTCAAAATACAATATCATACGAAACCAGATAGAAAGGGCAGGCAGAAACACTAAAACTTCAAACGACGTCTGGGAGTTCAAGTTGAAACGTATTTTGAGAATAGCTACAGATATTATCGAGTTAACCCACGCAGCTAGCTGAGCTTTCTTTTTCAATAAGATGCCTCTTTACAAGCCTGATCGGACCATTGTGAAGAGAATACTTTTACGAGTTACAATCATTTAACTTTTTTCAGGACCAAGAGGCCATGTTTACCCAAAGGAAAGATTTCTACATCATACTGTTTGTACCAATCATCACGGAAAACAAAAGTAAATAAATAAAAACAGAAACTAAAGTGAAGACCTCATTGGGTGTAGATATATAAACATATACATACATATATATACATATATCCACACACAAACATATATACATATGCATATATATAACATATACCTATATATCTGCATATATCATATATATGCATATTCATATCATATACATATAATCTGTCTATATCATACAAATATGTGTGTGCGTATATCACATACATATCAATAACATATAAATATATTATATATACATACATACACATACACATATACATGCATATATATACAGAGAGAGAGAGAGATGATATTGGGAGACTATCATGAGACTTTTATGAAGAAAATTCTCTTTCCTATAGTATAATGATATGTAAGGTGGAGAGCTAATCTGGAAGCTAGGAAGACCTGAGTTCAAGCCCTACCTCTGACGTATACTGGTTGTATGATGCTATGCAAGCCATTTAAACACTCAATGCTTGATGTATTGATCAAAGTTCTTAGGTCTTTAAAGCTTGTTCATCTTTCAAATGTTGTTCTCTTTGTATACATTTTTCTCCCACTTTATTCACTTCATCCTGTATTATTTCATACAAGTTATCCCAGCTTTCTCTGAAATCATCCCATTTGTTGCAATTTCTTTTGGCACAATAGTATTGCATGCCATTCATATACCATAACTTGTTCAGTCATTCTCCAATGCAATGACCAGACACAATTCCAGTAGATCAACAGCGAGACATGCTTTTTGCCTCATGGCAGAATTATTTGGGACTCAAGATGCAGGATGAGATGCATTTTTTTGGATATGTTTTGTTTGACTATGCATATTTGTTGCAAAAGTTTTTTCCTTTCTTCTCCTCTGTTAATTGACAGTGTAAAATTCTCCTCTGTTAATTGACAGTGTAAAATTTAAAAGAAAATTAAAAAATCTCTCATTGCTGTAAGTAACTCTCTAAGATTATAACTTTCAGAGAAAGTGTTGACTTGCATTAGCAGAGGGAGATTCTACACATGGAAGTTCCTTATGTCAATAAAATCACACTGGTTTTACCAGTTCCCATGGTAAAACATGTGAATATTTTCAGGAAACCAGTTCTAGCAGGGAAGAGCTGCTTGGTATTTTTTTAACACCTATGCCTACATGCTTTAACATTTGCAGTCATGGGGACACAAACATCAAAACAAAAACATAATCCCTCCTGTTCCCATGGAGCTTCTATTGGATCACCTTAGATGATGCATGAGGCTACTCCCCTTTCATTAAGAGATTGTGTCTGGTATTTGTTTGTATATGTTTTCCCACCATTTTTTTAACCATGGTAAAATACAGATATTAGCAAGAAAACCCACACAACTAGCTGAACTTTCTTTTTCAATAAGATAACTCTTTTACCTGCTCTGACCGTTGCAAAGAGGATATTCTTATGAGATACAATCATTTAACATTTTTTGAGGACGAAAGGTCCTATTTAGCCAAAAGAAACCTGATATAAAACCAAGAGCTTCTCAGAGATACTTCTCTTAGGAGTATAGACTACAAAATGAAGAGACCAATTTCAAATTATATTTTAAGATGGCCACAGAGTGGGAGACTCTGTGCTTCTAAAAAAAAATAAAACAACAACAAGACCGCTTTATGCTCTCCTTTGATAAATGATTCAGTTCACCATCATATACAGATAAAACTATATTTATATCAACACTTTTACTCTAAAAATTCTGTGCTTTTGTCATTAAAATGCAATCCTACTTGAAATAAGGAAGTGTCTCTAAATTACTGGACATGTCATCCACTGAACCTAGAACCTTCTTTTCATATATTTCCGCCAAAAATTGCCTTAGCACTATTTCAGAACTCCAATAATGGTTCATTGGCTCCAAGGAGTTTCCCAAACTAGCTTCACCTGGCTCAAATCAGTCATTCAGTCCACAAACATTTGTTAAGTACTTACTCTGTGTCAGGCACTGCTTCCCACTCTAATGCCTTCTCCTACTTTTCCCTATATCTTTCCTATGTCTAGAAATATGTATTATGTATGAGAAGATTGCTATTATTGATTTTGTAGTTGATTCTGACCTCATGCCTTCCTCAGCTTCCAGGAAATATGCGTGTATATAAGAATGAGAAGTGGGGAGTGAGAGTAGAGGGAGAGACAGAGAAAAACAGTCAGAGCTAAACAGAGGTCAATGGTGGGATAGAGAAGCATAGGAAGAAAGGAAAGGAGAGGAAAGAAGAGAAAAGAGACAACGTTCAAGTGCAATGTTTCATTCTGGCACGAGTTCACACAATAGTTGGATTCTCTTGTCATGTAAGTCTTATCAAGTCCAATGGGCTTTGGATCCAATGTATTCTGATATGGACTGTATGTCTGTTATTCAGAGGACTAGCCCACCACCAAAAGACTGGCCACCAGCTAGTGAACTTGAAGGAGACAGGCAGGCAAAAATAAATAACTAAGCTACTCATTAAGAAGTATATGAGAGGTGAACTACTTACTCCCTGATCACCCACACAGACCAATCAATCATTTGTTATTGATCAGCAAGCATTTATTTAGTCCCTACTATATGCTAGGCATGTATATCTGAGCAGATGGGCTAAACTAGGTTGAAGGTAACCTACAAGCCTCAGACCTATCAGTGACTTAGGGGGATGTCCACTCCAGGCATGTGAAGACTCCCCCCAGTGAAATGGGTAGATGAGAATAATTTGTTCCAATGGCCATGAAGGCAGGTGAAGCAGGTGCTGCCCAGTGCATAGAGATTGGACAGACATCAAAGACGCTGAGGTCATCCACTGTATCCAGAGTCATCGTCAGTTGTCTTGACATTTGTCTTACCACTGGACTTAATGACCCTGGAAAAAGGAGTGAGGCTGGTGACTTTGTGCAACTCTACCTCACTTAAATCTAATTCACGCACAAGTCAAGACATCACCCCATAATGTCATTGGTCCTCTTCAAATAACAATTAGAAGCATTAAATACAAGAACAAAAATGAAATGGTCCTTTACCTTAAGGAAATTACATTCTATCAGGGGAAACAGAATAGTACATATATGTCTATATAAAATAAAAACAAAACTGAGGGGCATTAGGACCTGAGGAGGCAGTCTGAAAAAAAAAAGTCTGTAGAATGTGGAACTTAATCTGAGTTTTGAAGAAAAGAGAGGGCATTTTAAGAATGACATACAGCCATTGCAAAGACATGGAGAAGCAAGATGGAGAGTCATGTGTGAGGAAAAGCAAGAAGGCTATTTTGGCTACACCATAAAGGAAACGAAGTCATGAATAATAAGGCTGGTAGGATAGATTAGGGCCAGGTTGGGGAAGGCTTTATAGGGAAAACTGAATAGTCTATACTTGATTCTAGAAGAAATAAGGAACCCCTAGAGTTTATTGATTCCACAACCACTGTTCTTTCTACTACATCAAAATGCTTCCCATGTATGTATGTATGTATGTATGTATGCATGAATGAATGTATGTATGTATGTATATGTGTAGGTGTGCATGTATATCCATATGTGTAAGTATTTTGTTTTCCAATGCCTTCACCAAGGATTCTGTAAGTCTTTAAGTTCCCTTGTAACTTCCCTCCATGCTAAGTACAATGGCTGTGGCACCTGAGAAAATTCAATAAAAATGGACGTAATGATTGCAAAGGAGTCACAGAACACAAGTTCTTTCCAACTTTATGAGAATTGCTTTGTCTCACACCAGGAGAGGAAACAAAGAAAAACCTATAAAAGTTAACATTTGGTTGGCCCTCGACTAGTTGCCGCTTTCTGAGCGTTGGTCATTAGAACTGGGTACCTGAAGCTCTCTGCTTGCTTGTGTATCAAACACCACCTATGAGTTCTTTATCTCGATAGTACAAATTTGAGATTCAAACACTTTTCTAATCATACCAACCAATATCTCCTTTACACTATATTCTTTACTACTAAATGTTACAAGAAATGTGCATTAGGAAGATTCCATTCTGTTAGCTTCCATTTCTTAAGAGATAGCCATTTGTTCCAGTGAGAATGTTTACAATTTATGTCTCCTCATTTTCCAGAGTATGAAAACATTCTATTTAAAGCTATAAACCCAGATTCACTTTTCAATTAATTCTTTTCCGTAAATTATGACAACTTCACATGAGATAGTAAAGAAACTTTTCATAGAATCCAGTCTGTATCTATTCTTTTAATTATAGCAATATAGCAATGTGGACCTGCATGCTCTCATGACTGTTTGGTCAGGAGATTTAAATGACAAATAGAGAACTTTATCTTTCATCTTTGAGTCAATAGGGGACCACCGGAATTCACTGAGTGGAGAAAGGGAGGGAGAACATGGTCTTAAACTTTAGGAAAAGCACTTTGTCATCTATTTGGAGAATGGATTGAAGACAGAGAGACCAATTAGGCCACTGCAATAATCCAGATGGGAGGTGATGAAAGCCTGAACTAAGGTGATGGCAATATAGTGTACTTTCTCTATAGTCACACATCATATAAGAAATATGGCGAAGGTAGAATCAACAAGGTTTGGCAACTGATTGGAAATGTAGGATGCTGTTGTTTGTCCTTCATTCTCAAAGAGGACCATGACATCAGGGAGGTGATGGCATGACATGCAAGTGAATTGAATTTAAGTGAGGAAGGGCTATGCAAAGTCATCAACCTCATTTTGTCTTCTGGAGACCTCTGGGTCCAGTGGCAAGATATAGATCAGAATGACTGTAGATGGCCCTGGATACAGTGGGAAGCCTTGATCTTTTTAAGTTAAAGTCTTTAATAGGTCTCAGTTTGAGTGAGGCAATGCCCATTCAGTGATTAAGACTAGGTAAGAAATGAGGCAGAGAATGGACTCTTTTATCTAGTCAGAATAATAATAATAATAATAATAATAATAATAATCTGGGAGGGAAAGACCTTCAGAGTTTCTGGCCAAAACAGAAACAATTGCTATTTACATTCACTCTGGGCCAATTAAACCCCCAAAAATGACCAATCGGGGCTTGGCCTGGACTTATTGTTGGCCTATTAATGACAGCCAGAGTGATTTGGCAGGGTCCTTAAAAATAAAGTTTCAGCAATCAAAATGTGCATTCCTTCAGGAAGATCACACACAGGTATCACATGGCTCTGGGAGCAGGATGCAGTGGGCCATGTCAGGACAGACCAGACCTGGAGTCAGCCAGCAGAAGAGGCCCAAGGGCCACGAATCATTGAGCTGTGGCAGTTGCCAAACTTCTCAACCCACAAATGCCAAAGAGCAGATTAGTGGGAAGCTGTGGGATTGAGTTCATAGCAGTCTGGCCACCAGCCCTGGGGGTGGCAGAAGTGGTGCGGCAGTGGTGGTAGAAGCAGCAGGAAGCTCCTGAGGCTGCTTCCAGAGCTCCAGCATCAACTGCTTCCCGAGTACCTGTCTCACATGGTGGGAGGAATCTAGCAGCAGATTAGACCAGGAGTGCAAGGAGAGCTTTGTGGGCACAAAGCAAGGTTCTCTTTCTGCGCCCTGCTTGCATCTGGACTGAGGTCCTGGTTGACAGTTCTTGGGCGAGGAGTAGAGCTGCTGTGACAGAGCCTGGGGTGACAGTGGAGTAGAAGTAGCTCTGAAAACAGCAGTGCTTGGACCCTAAAGCTTGGGACAAAGTACTCTCTACTCTACAAGCAATCATACCTTTACAAAAAGCTCAAGGATCAAGTAGTTGGCTGGGAACATGAACAGGCAGTGAAAACAAACTCAGACTCAAACTCAAACTCTAGATTCCTTTTTTGGTGACAAAGAAGATCAAAACATACAGCCAGAAGAAGTTAACAAAAAAAGCCTCCAAGAAAAATATGAATTGGTCTCAGGACATGGAGGAGCTCAAAAATGATTTGGGAAAGTAAGTAAGAGAAGTAGAGGAAAAAAATGGGAAGAGAAATGGGAGAGATGCAAGAAAACAATGAAAAACAAGTCAATGACTTGCTAAAGGAGACCCAAAAAAATACTGAAGAAAATAACACCTTAAAGAATAGATTAACCCAAATGTCAAAAGAACTCCAAAAAGCCAATGAGGAGAATGCCTTGAAAGGCAGAATTAACCAAACAGAAAAGGAGGTCCAAAAAACCACTGAAGAAAATACTACCTTAAAAATAAGATTGGAGCAATTGGAAGCTATGACTTTATGATGAATCAAGATATTATAAAACAGAACCAAAGGAATGACAGAATGGAAGACAATGTGAAATATCTCATTAGAAAAACCACTGACCTAGAGAATAGACCCAGGAGAGATAATTTAAAAATTATTGGACTACCTGAAAGCCATAATCAAAAAAAGAGCCTAGACATCATCTTTCAAGAAATTATCAAGGAGAACTTCCCTGTTATTCTAGAACCAGAGGGTAAAATAGAAATTGAAAGAATCCACCGATTGTCTCCTGAAAAAGATTCCAAAAAAGAAACACCCCAGGAATATTGTCACCAAATTGAGAGTTTCCAGGTCAAGGAGAAAATACTGCAAGCAGCCAGAAAGAAATAATTTGAATATTGTGAAAACACAATCAGAATAACACAAGATCCAGCACCTTCTACATTAAGGGATCAAAGGGCTCCGCAAAACTGAGTATAATGCTCCAAGGCAAAATACGGACTTCCAATGAAATAGAAGATTTTCAAGATTTCTCAATGAAAAGACCAGAGCTCGATAGAAAATTTGACTTTCAAACACAAGAATCAAGAGAAGCATGAAAAGGTAAACAAGAAAGAAATTTCATAAGGGACTTACAAAAGTTGAACTGTTTTGTTTACACTCCTACATGGAAAGATGATGTGTGTAATTCAAGAGACCTTTCTCAGTATTAGGGTAGTTGAAGGGAATATACATGCATGCATACATACATACATATATATATATATATATATATATATATATATATATATATAGTGTGTGTATACATATATATGTATATATATATACATATATATAGACAGAGGGCACAGGGTGAGTTGAATATGAAGGGATGATATCTAAAAAATAAAATAAATTTAAGAGATGAGAGAGGAATATTCCGATAGAGGAAGAAAGGGAGAGATAGAATGGGGTAAATTATCTCATATAAAAGTGGCAAGAGAAAGCAGTTCTATGGGAAGGGAAAAGGGGGCAGGTGAGGGGGAATGAGTGAATCTTGCTCTCATTAGATTTGACTTGAGGAGGGAATAACATACACACTGAATTGGGTATCTTACTCCACAGGAAAGTAAGAGGGAGGGGATAAAAAAGGGTGGATGATAGAAGGGAGGGCAGATAGGGGGAGGAGGTAATCAAAAGCAAACATTTTTGAAAGGGACAGGGTCAAGGGAGAAAATTGAATAAAGAATGGAAGAAAATATAGCTAGCCTTTCACAACATGAATATTGTGGAAGTGTTTTACATCATGATACATGTGTGACCTATGTTGAATTGCTTGCCTTCCTCAGGAGGGTGGGTGGGAAGGGAAGAGGGGAGAGAATTTGGAACATAAAGTTTTAAAAGCAGATGCTCAAAAAAGTTGTTTTTTCATGCAGCTGGGAAACAGGATATATAGGGAATGGGGCATAGAAATCTATCCTGCCCTACAAGAAAGTAAGGAGAAAGGGGATGGGGGACAGGTGACAGAAGGGAGGGCTGACTGGTGAATGAGGCAATCAGAATATATGCCATCTTGGAATGGGGAGGAGGGTAGAAATGGGGAGAAAACTAAAAATCTTGTGGAAATCAATGTTGAAAACTAAAATATTAAATAAAAATGATAAAATTCAAAAAGAAAAACAACAGAAGAGGGAAAATTGGGAAAAGAAATGATACAAGAAAAGAGTCCACAACTTGGTAAAAGAGGCACAAAAAATACTGAAGAAAATAACACTTTAAAAAATAGAATAGGCTAAATCATTAAAAAAGCACAAAAATCCAATCAAGAGAAGAACACCTTAAAAAGCTGAGTTGGCCAAATGGAAAAGGAGGTACAAAAGCTCACTGAATAAAATGATTCCTTAAAGAGTAGAATCGGGCAAGTGGAATCTAATGATTCCATCAGTCACCAAGAAACAATAAAAACAAATCAAAATAATAAAAAATAGAAGAAAATGGGAAATATCTCATTAGAAAAATAATTGACCTAGAAAATAGATTGAGGAGAGATAATTTAAGAATTATTGGACTATTTGAAACCCATGATTAAAAAAAAGATCCTAGACATCATCTTTTAAGAAATTATCAAGGAAAACTGCCCTAATATTCTAGTTCCAAAAAGGAAAATAGACCTTGGAAAAATCCACCTAAAAGAGATCTCCAAATTAAAACTCCGAGGAATACTATTGCAAAATTCCAGAACTTTCAGGTCAAGGAGAAAATATTGTAAGCAGCCAAAAAGAAACAATTCAAATATTATGAATCCACAGTCAGGATAACACAAGATTTAGCAGCTTCTACATTAAAGTATTAGAGGGCTTGAAATATGATATTTGAAAGGGCAAATAATTTAGGATTATAATAAAGAATCACCTGCCCATAAAATGAAGCATAATCCTTCAGGAGAAAATGGACATTTAATGAAAGAGAATCCTTTCAAGCATTCCTGATGAAAAGACCAGAGCTGAATAGAAAATTTGACTTTCAAATACAAGATTCAAGAGAAACATAAAAAGGTAGATAGGAAAGAGAAATTGTAAGGGATTCAATAAGGTTAGACTGTTTGCATTCCTACATGGGAATATGATACTTGTAACTAAGAACTTTATCATTATTAGACCATTTTGAAGGTCAGAGGGCACAGGTGTAAGTTGAATATGGTAGGATGATATCTAAAAAAATAAAATTAAGGGGTGAGAAAGAGAAATAACCTGGTAGAAGGGCAAAGGAAGAGGCACAATAGGGTAAATTATCTCACATAAAAGAGGCACAAAAAAGCTTTTATAGGAGAGGAAACGTTGGGGTAGTTGGGGGAGGAGAGAGTGCTTGAACTTACTCTCATCAGAATTGGCTCACAGAAGGAATAATATATGCACTCAGTTGGCTATAGAAATCTATCTTGCCCTACAGGAAAGTAGCAGGGAAGGAAATAAGGGTGGCGAGGTGATAGCAGGGAGCACAGATTAGGGGAGGTGGTAGTCAAAACACTTTTGAGAATGGATAGGGTAAAAGGAGAGAGCAGGATAAGCAAGGAGAGAATAAGATGAAGGGAAATACAGAATTAGTAATCAAAACTGCAAAAAAATTTACAGCAAGTTTCTCTGAAAAAGGTGTCATTTTTCAAATATATAGAGAACCGAGTCAAATTTATAAAAATCAAAGCCATGATAAATGGTCAAGGGATATGAGTAGACAATTTCCAGACAAAGTAATCAAAGCTATCTATAGTCGTAAAAATGTTCTAAGTCACTATTGATTAGAGAAATGCATATTAAAACAATTCTGAGTAGCTAATATAAAGAAAAGGAAAATGACAAATATTGGAGGGGATGTGAGAAAACTGAGAATTTTTGGTGGAGTTGTGAACTGATTCAACCATTCTTCAGAGCATTTTGGGACTATGGCCAAAGGGCTATAAAACCATATTTACCCTTTGATCCAGCAATACCACTGCTGGGTCTGTATGCAAAAGAGATTTTAAAAAAGGAAAAGAACCTACTTGTACAAAAAAAAATTTTAGCAGCTGTTTTTGTGGTGACAAATAATTGGAAATGGAGGGGATGCCCATCAATTGAGAAACAGATAACAAGATGTGGTATATGATTGTGACAGAATATTCTTGTTCTGTAAGAAAGGATGAGCAAGGGCAGCTAGGTGGCACAGTGAGTAGAGCACCGGACCTGGAGTTGGGAGTACCTGAGTTCAAATCTAGCCTCAGATACTTGACACATTTACTAGCTTGGGCAAGTCACTTAACCCCAATTGTCCTGCCTTCCTCCCAGCAAAAAAGAAAAAAGAAAATTATTTTTAAAAAAAGAAAGGATAGGAGCAAGATGCTCTCAGAAAACCCTGGAAAGACTTACATGAACTGATTCAAAGTAAAATGAGAAGAACCAAGAAAACACTGTACACAGTAACAGTAATCGTGTATGATGATCAGTTATGAATGACTTAGCTATTCTTAGCAATTCAATGATCGAAGACAATTTCAAAGGACTTATGATGAAAAAATGCTATCCATCTCCGAGGAACTGAGGAAGTCTAAATGTAGATAGAAGCATACTTGTTTTTTATTTTGTTGACTTTTCTTGTTGCTTTTTTTTGGGGGGGGGTCTGTGTTTTCTTTCATAAAATAACTAATATGGTGATGTTTTGCCTGAGTGCCTATGTATAATCTTTATCAAATTGCTTGTCTTTTCAATGATGGGGAAGGACAGAAAGGAAGGGAGAGAATTTGGAACCAAAATTTTCAATGAATGTTAAAAATAGTTTTTACAAGTAATTAGAAAAAATAAAATATTAAATATATGTATATATATATATGTATGTGTGTATAAATACATGTATATATATATATAATATACATAACCAATTCAATATAAAAATTATTTGGTGCATTTTATGTGCAAAATACTATGCTAGACTCTGGGAAGGGAGCAACGAAGAAAAAGATCTATGTCTACCCTCAGAAAATTTATAATCTAACAGGGGATACTAAGGTATGCTATGGCTATAATACAAGGCAGAAATTGAAGACTTTCAAGCATTCTTGATGAAAAGATCAGACCTGAGTAGAAAATTTGACTTTCAAATACAAGACTGAAGAGAAGCATAAAAAGGCATGTCTCTACACATTGATTTGACGGAACTAATTCATGCTGTGGAGCTTTGTGCCCAGGCCTGGAATTGAGAGGCACTGTTGAAAGGCTCCCAATTACTTCCTGCCCTTTGAAAACTCAGAAAATCTCCCTTCAGACTTTGGATAGCCATGCAACACAACTAAAACTTTGTTTGAATGTTTATGTTTTATGCTTGCTGTCCTGGATCTCTCTTAGTATTGTTTGGACTTTGTTAAATTGGAAGAAGTTTGAAGCTTGAACTTCCTACCAACCGGCATGGCTAGGATTAGCTTTGCTTTAGTTGCTTGCCATTTGGTGTTGGAATTGCTGATGAATTCATTAACTGAGTCTTCCATCAGAGTAATGAATGTCTCTAACTTTGTGTGTGTGAAATCAGGCCATGGTTCACTCTTCAATCCACATACAGAGAGGCCACAAAGCAGACAGCAGTGACTACTGCTAAACAAGAATTCCCAACAACCTTTCCGGCAACTCTCAAGTTCTCTTCTTACAGAGCAACAATATTACCAAGACCTCCAATGAGCTCCAGCAACTTTTCAACTCGACAGAGATAGATTTTTCACAGAACAATCTCACAAATGCACAGGAAGTAGGGCTGGCCAATTTCGCCCAGTTCACAAACTTCCACCTGGAGGAAAATCAGGTCACAGAGATAAATGACTACTGTCTGTAGGACCTTGGGAGACTGCAATCTCCATAAACTGTAACCAGATCAGCAGCATTTCTGCTAATGCCTATTCAGAGACGAAGAATCTTCTGAAACCCCACCTCTATTCTAAAAATTGAAAGTGATTGATAGTACCTGGTTTGAGTCTACACTTAACCTGGAAAAATCTGATGATTAGAGAAAGTCCAATGATTGGCATCTTCAATACGTATTTTAAACCCCTTTCAAATTTACACAGTTTGGTTTTGGCAGGAATGTATCTCACCAACATGCCTGGTAATCCTTTTGTGGGATTGGATAGCCTCAAGAGTCTTTCTTTTTATGACAACTGATCACTGTCCCTCAGCTTGTGCTTCAGAAAGTTCCAAACTTGAAATTTTTAGACTTCAACAAAAACCCAATTCACAAAATCCAGGAAGAGGACTTTAGAAATATACCAAGGTTAAAAGAACTTGGCATCAATAATATGGATGAGCTGTTATCAGTCGAGCTCTATGACCTGGTCAATCTGCCAGAGCTTACAAAACTCAAAGCCACCTACAGTCCTAGGTTGTCTTACAGTCACCACATAGCTTTTCACAACCCCACTCTTCAAAGCCTTCAAACTCCTTGAATTCCAGTTAGTAAAAGACTGTGGAATCTCTTCCTAACCTGTGTGAGATTATCATTCTCAGCAATCCTCTGAGATTTAACTGTGTCATCCACTTGGTTAACTCCAACAAAACCAATATCTGGTTTATAGAGTCCCTTTGCATGTTTCTGACATGTCACCTAAATATAGGGGGCAGCAGGTAACGGAAGTTTTAATTCAGGACTCAGATGAACACTGTCTCCCTATGATTTCTTATGAAATATTTCCAAATCATTTGAACATAGATAATGACATGATGGCATTCCTAGACTGTTGAGCCAAAATTTACTGGTTAATACTGCTTAGAAGTAATCTTGACAGTGGAAACTCTTTCATACCAGTATAAGCCAAGCAATGAAGGCACTTTGGAAATCACTAGTATACAAATAGAGTGTTCAGGAAGATAAACTTGTGTTGCTCAGAATATAGAAGGGACAGATACACAAGTAGCTACAATAAGGGCCAATGGAACCCGTTAGGATGGTATGTAGGTGCTGAAAATCTATGTCAAACAGACAGAATCTCATTCCACCTTAGTCTCCTTGAAGGTTAATTCCAATGTCATGACTTCAAACTTTAAATGGTCATCTGCCACCATGAAAATCAATAACCACCATATCACATACACTGCCAGGGTCCCAATTGATGTTCACAAATATAACTTGACACACCTTCACCCATGTACTGATTATGAAGTATGTCTCACGGTGTCCAACATCCAACAACAGACTCAATAGTCATGTGTTAACATCACCACAAGAATACCACTTTTGCACTTAACATTTTGGATCAGGAAACTAGCACTGACTGGCTACATTCATGAGGTTGATGTGTGAAGTGATTAGCCTGTTCTCCATTGTAGTTTATGTAATCAACAGGTTCTTTAATTCTCCTCAATGAACTTTATCCTCCTTGGGATGGAGGCAATGAAAAAGACAAACATAGTTCAGCAGAAACCACACCAACTCAAACTGTCACATCCAGAAACTATTACATGTAGTAACTCAGGAAATATTTTGCTTCTTTGTAAGGAGCACAAAACCATTTTTGCTTTATTTGGCAAAAGTAACAAAGTTTAGAGATTTAGGTATTTTTTTTTCTTTGCTAACTTGTGGCAAAGTGATGAGGGTGGGTGGATATTTCAATTGTTTTTAGTATAGAGTGGTTTAACACATGTGACAATTTCTTCAAGCTTCCAGTTTGTGTTTGGTTTATTATTATTATTATTATTATTATTATTATTATCATTATGTCTTAGTTATTGTGCTAAACTTAATAATTTTGTTCTAACTACAGTGCTCAATAAAATTATACAAAATAGGGTGGGGCTCCCTTTGGATTCTATCAGTACTATGAGTCTCACCCACCCTGCCCCCACTTTCTTCTGAAGCCATCAGTAGAGAGTACAGTATCTTACAAAAGCTAACTTATAGTTTTGACGGTGTGTTGAATCATTTGTAGAAGTCTGTTCTATAGACTCTTCACCCAAGAAGCCAAAACTAGACTTGCTACCTTTGTTGACTGATTTCAATGTAATGACTGTAATGTTGTACCAACTGAACTTTGAATGTTTTGACTTTGAACAAAACCTTCCCCCGCCCTGTCTCCATCTGTCTATCTGTCTGTCTCTCTTTGTAATAGTTTAAGTGGATTAGATCAAGCCAACAGGCAACAGAAATATACACACATACACATGCATATACATGTATATATGTGTGTGTATACATACGCACACAGACAAACATATATGTACACACATATATTTAATGTAACAAACTATATCCTAATTGTTATCTTATAAGTGCCCAGATTAACAGACGAGGGAATAGAATACTTAAATAACAGTAATTTAGAAAAAGAAATTGAACAAGCCATAAAAAGAGCTCTCTAAGAAAAAATCCCCAGGACCAGATGGATTCACAAGTGAATTCTACTAAACATTTAAAGAACAATTAATTTTAATGCTATATAAACTATTTAGGGAAACAGGCAAAGAAGGAGTCCTACCAAATTCCTTTTATGACACAGATATAGTGCTGATACCTAAATTGGGAAGAACAAAACTAGAAAAAGAAAACTACAGACCAATTTCCCTAATGAATATTGATGAAAAAAATTTAAGTAAAATACTAGCAAGGAGGACGTAGCACTGTATTACAAAGATCATACCCTAGGACCAGGTGGGATTTAGATCAGGAATGCAGGGTAGGTTCAATAAGAGGAAAACTAATTGACATAATTGACCACATCTATAACAAAGCCAACAAAAATCATATGATTATAACAAAAGTTACAGAAAAAGCTTTTTGACAAAATACAACACTTGTTTCTTTTAAAAAAACTATAAATCATAGAAATAAATGGAACTTTCCTGAAAATAATGCTTAGTATCTATATAAAGCCTTCAGCAAGTGTTATCAGCTAGAATCCTTTCCAGTAAGATGAGGAGTGAAGCAAGGATACCCATTATCAAGATTATCATTCAATATTTTTTTCTAGAAGTGTGAGCTATGCCAATAAGACAAGAAAAAGAAGCTGAAGACATTAGAATAGACAATGAGGAAACTAAACTAAAAGTCTTTGCAGATGATATAATGGTATAATTATAGAATCAACTAAAAAACTAGTTGAAATAGTTAACAGCTTCAGCAAATGTGAAATATCTGAAATGTGAAATAAACCCACATAAATCACCAGCATGGTATACATTACCAGCAAAGTCCACCAGGAAGAAATAGAAGAGAAATCCCATTTAAAATAACTGCAGACAATATAAAATACTTGGAAGTCTACCTGCCAAGACAAACCCAGGAACTTTATGAACACAATTACAAAACACTTCACACAAATAAAGTCATATCTAAACAATTAGAGAAATATGAATTGCTCATGGATAGGCTGAGCCAATATAATAAACATGGCAATTCTACCTAAATTAATTTAGCTGTTCAGTTGCTTATCCTTAATTTTTGAAGAAGATCAATGATATTGTGATGTCTTGACTCGTGTGTGAATTGGATTTAAGTTAGGCAGAGTTGCACAGTCGTCAGCCTCACTCTTCCACACCTCTATCACTCTTCCAAAGTCCAGTGGCAAGACAAAAGTCAAGATGACTGGTGATGACCTAGATGTCTTTGATGTCTGACCAAACTCTAAGGACTTCACAGCTGCTTTTATGACTGTTGGAACAAAGTGTTCTCTTCCACCCATTCCACTGGAATGGAGTTTTCACATGCTTGGGGCAGACACCACCCTAATTCACTGACAGGTTTGAGGCCCATAAGTTACCCTCAACCTGGTTTAGCTCATATCTCAAGACAGTTTACCAAGATGTGATCACTACACATGCTACAGCTTCTTAGAGTCACAGGTGAGAGTTCAATGTCAGGTAGATACAAAAGGTGGATAGGCAGTTTTGAAAAGAGTTCGGCAAGCCCTCATGCTAAAGGTGCTAGTCCTCCCTGAACAGTTTTTACAGTGTAATGGATAAAGCAATGGGCTTAGAATCAAGAAGATTCAACTTCCTGAGTTCAAATCTTACCTTCAGACACTTAATATCTTATGTAATCCTAGCCAAGTCACCTAACCCTATCTGCCTCAGTTCTTCATCTGTAAATGAACTGGAAAAGAAATGGCAAACCACTCCAGGATCTTTGCCAAGAAAACCCCAAATGGGGTCATGATGAGTCAGAAATGACTGAACAAAACAATTGGAGAAGCATTAATTGCTTACGGGTAAACCAAGCCAATGTAATAAGAATTGCAATTCTACCTAAACTTACTCAACGCAAAACAAATCAAATTACAAAATATGTATGTAAAGTTCAAAAAAATTATAACAAAATTCAACTGAGAGAACAAAAGGTCAAGAATATCAAGGAAATTAATGAAAAGAAAATGTGAAGGAAGGTGTCTCAGTAGTACTGCATCTCAAACTGTATTAAAATGATAATCATCAAAACAATCTGGTATTGGATGAGAAATAGAGTGGTGCTTCTAGGGTTATATCCCAAAGAGATCACACAAGTCGGAAAGGGACCGATATGTACAAAAATATTTATAGCAGCTCTTTTTGTGGTGGAAAAGAATTGGAAATCAAGGGGATACCCATCAATTGGGGAATGGCTGAACAAGTTGTGGTATATGAATGTAATGGAATACTACTGTGCTGTAAGAAATGTGGAAGATACAGACTTCATAGTAACCTGGAAAGACCTACATGATATGATGCTGAGTGAGAGGAGAAGAACCAGGAGAACATTGTACACAACCACAGACATATTGATTCTGTGATGACTAACTTTGATAGACTTGGCTCTCCTCAGCAATACAAGGTTCAAAGACAGCTCCAAAGGACTCATCCAGAGAAAGAACTGTGGAGTCTGAATGTAGACTGAGGCAAGCTATTTGCTCTCTTTTTTTCTCTTCTTTTTTGGTTTTGTTTCTTTTCTGTCATGATTCATTCCATTGGTCATAATTCTTCTTTGCAACTTGGCTGTTGTGTAAATAAGTTTACTGCAAAGGTTTATGTAGCATCTATATCAGACTGCATGCCATTTTGGGGGCAAGAGGGGAGGGGAAGGAAGGGAAGAAAATTTGAAACTTAAGAACATGTAGAACTAAGTGTAAAGTAAACATAAAAAACCTAAATAAAAAAATAAATTGAAAAAAAGAAATAGAGTGGTGGATCAGTGGATGGATCATCAGGGACACAAAACACAGTAGTAAATGACCATTTAACAAACCCAAAGACGCCGATTTGGGGACAAAAAATCACTTTTGGGGCAGCTAGGTGGCGTAGTGAGTAGCGCACCAGCCCTGGAGTCAGGAGTACCTGAGTTCAAATCCAGCCTCAGACACTTGGAACACTTACTAGTTATGTGACCTTGGGCAAGTCACTTAACCCCAATTGCCCTGCCTTTCCACCACAAAAAAAAATCACTTTTGACAAAAATGCTGCAAAAACTGGGAGGCAGAAACTAGGCATAGGACATCTCTCACTGTACACCAAGATAAGGTCAAAATAGATAGATGACTTAGGCGTGAAGGATGATATCATAAGTGAATTAGGGGAGCATGGAATATTTTCCTGTCAGATTTATGATTAAGGGAAGAGTTTATGACCAAACAAGAGACAAAGAATTACAAGATGTAAAATGGATAATTTTGATTACACCAAATTTAAAAGTTTTTGCACAAATAAAACCGATGAAACTAAGACTAGAAAGGAAACAGGAACCTGGGAAAAATTGTTGCAGCAAGTTTCTCTGATAAAGGCCTCATTTCTCAATTATACAGAGGACTGAGTCAAATTTTTAAGAATACAAGTCATTCCCCAATTGATAAAAGATCAAAGGATATAAACAGGCTGTTTTCAAAAGAAATCAAAGTTATCCATGGTCATATAAAAATGTTCTAAATCATTATTGCTTAGAGAAATGCAAATTAAAACAACTCTGAGGTACTACCTCACACCTGTCAGATTAGCTAATATGACAGAAAAGGAAAATGACAAATATTGGAGAGGATGTGAGAAATTAGGTACACTAATGTACTATTGGTGGAGTTGTGAACTGATCCAACCATTCTAGAGAGCAATTTGGAACTATGCCCAAAGGGCTATAAAACTATGCTTGCCCTTTTATCCAGCAATACCACTACTAGGTCTGATTCCCAAAGAAACCAAAGGAAAAGGAAAAGGGCCTGATTCTACAAAAATATTTCTACCAGCTCTTTTTGTGGTGGCAAAGAATTGGAAATTAAGGGGACATCTATTAATTGTGGAATGGCTGAACAAACTGAGATATATGATTGTGATGGAATAATCTTATGCTATAAGAAATGGTGAGCAGGATGCTCTCAGAAAAACCTGGAAAGACTCACATGAATTAATGCAAAGCTAAATGAGCAGAACCAGAAGAACATTGTACATAGTAACAGCACTATTATATGATAATCAAATGAATAACTTAGCTATTCGCAGCAAAATAATGAGACGAGACAATTCTGAGGAACTTCTGATGAAAAAGGCTATCCACCTCCAGAGAAAGAACTAATGGAATCTGAATACAGATTGAAACATACTTTTTTTTACTTTATTATTATTGAGTTTTGGTCTTCATTTTCTTTTGCAACATGGCTAATATGGAAATGTTTTGCATGACTATATATTTGTAGTTTACATCAAATTCTTGCCTTCTCAAGGAGGGATGAAAGGGAGAGAGAAAATTTGGAACTCACAATTTTTTTAAAACAAATGCTAAATTTTTTGTTTATGTGTAATTGAGAAAAATGCAAAGAAATTATTTTTATTATATTGAGTTAACAATTTTAAAAGACAAAATAGATGGTTGAATAACAAAGTGAAATAAAAATAAAAAGACTTTTCACAATTATGGCTATTTCCTTTTAATAAAGTATTTTGTATGCTCCATGTCAAGACAGGATATTGCTAGTTACTCTATTTCAGAAAAGTGCTTACTTCTTAAAACTCCAATAAGTTCCACTTTAATATGTCATCATGGTGCAGAAGGGACCCTGAGCTCACTAAGACTTTGCCAGTAGATCAAATACACTGGCAGATTGTATCAAATTTAAAAGGCTCTGTGTACAAACTGAGTAAATATTGCACTGTGTCTATTGCATTGCACAAATTAGCTAAATGCATAGAGGCTTATAGCCAAAAGCATGGACATCCAATGATGAATTGGGGAGGGACAGGGGAGCAAGGTAATGTATTAAGATAAGTCATAGCTCCTCTGCAACCTTGGCTGGTGGAGGAAAATGACCCTGGATGAAATCATTCATCATTAAGTTGTTAGACTATTTATTTAAAATGATCCTAGAATTCCTGGGTCCTTCTGAGGTTTCAACAGGGTTCATCCAGAGACTCCTATACCTAGAGTTTTCTGTCTGTGTTAACACTACCTGGAGGTCACATTCAAAGGGGAAAATTCCATTTAAAACATGGAAGTACGCCCAGGGATCTTCATTTGAATGCAAAAAGGGTCCTGAGCAGGAAGCACTTGAGAACCACTGTTTAAAAGGATGATCCTTTTATGTTGTTTTTATGATGTTGGTTATATCTGTTTATTGTCCTGTCCCTGAAGGACTTAGATGTGGGTGTTTAATTGTCACCATAGTACTAAATGCTATCATTTTCCATCTATGTGTTCATTGTCTTGATTTAATCATGGAGCTGCTTGTTACATTTCCCAATAGTATAATAAAGCCCTTCCTCTTTCTCTCTTGGCAGAAATGTCCTTTTCTCCTTGACATGGAGACCCTCTCTGACCTTTGTACCTGGCACTGGAACCAATGTTTTAAAATTACAATTTAGCCAAAAGTTACAGTCCAGTCACATATCCACAGGGTGTCCCAAGGGCCCTGAATATAGGAATATATTTACTTAGTACATTATTTATTCCAAATAGTTCATCTTTGAAGTTACTGCTTTTCAAAATCTTTCTCATTTACTTACAGATTGACCATCTGAAGGACCTGAATTCCAGGTCCCCATCCATGCACATCCCTAACCAACTTGAGGCAAAAGGGACTTTACCTTCAGGCTCTGACATCAGAAGGGGATGTGTGTCCTCCCTTGGAGGGCATGCTGCTCCATTAACCTCTGCTTTAATCCATGTAGCACTATTGAACCTGGGTGTCTAACCCCACAATGACATCATTTTCACACCTCTTCCAGGATACTTCTGTCCCCCAACCTCCACAGAGGTAAGGGTGAGGCCACTACCTCCCTCTCAGGGCACAACTGTCCCCACAGTCAAATAATCCTTTGAGTTGTGATTGTTTCTACCTCAAATAAAAAAAATCTACGATTATGACTGTACACACAGGACGTTTTCACAAAAGAGCAATTTGACCCAAAACTTTACACACAGAATAGAAAGAAATCAGGTATCCATCACTATGCTCTATACCATGAGGTTCCTGGGAGGTGGACCAAGATCTCATGGCTTTCCCTGATATATCACATTCTTGGTTCATATCTTGGTAAGAGGCATTTTAAACAGAGAATTAGAGGTTAGCATGTCTAGCACCTTCTCATTGCTAAGGCTACAAAGACCATCATTTTTTACCTCAGCTGTTAAGGGTTTGTTGTTGTTACTGCTTTGTTTTGTTTTTCGAAAGAATGAGATACTATCAAGGATTCCTTGCATTAATGCCTATGTGGGGCCTTCCGGCATTTGGATAGATGATACCATATGGTAAAATTCTTATAAAAGGAAACCAGAAAAAAACTCATTAAAATATATATTAAACTATATGTCGTCAGACTGCTCATATTATGATGCCCCCATTGTATCCCTGTACTGTACAATATGAACCATGGTGAGTCATAAGGATAGGGAAGTAAAAGGAGAGGGAAAGAAGGACCACAGAAAGTAGTTTCATTTGAAATTCAACCTTCCCTCATATTAGGGGGGCACCGACCTTTGTATGAGAGGCCTAAAGTGATCAGAGCACCAAAGTGAGTATAGCTACACTTAGAATTTTAATCTGAAGGTCCCCCCTTGTGCATCTTTTGCCATTTTTTAAATTTGTAAGCATTTATTAACAGTATTAACAGAATTATGTATTATATTTATTATTTAGATATATTTAGAATTATTTATTATTCTGTTTTTAAATAAATTAGCAGTACTTAACTTAGAGTTAATAGGGACGGGGAGACAGGGAATGTTTTTGGAATCTATGTCTATTATTGTCATTTCCCTCCTTTTTAAAAACATTTTGGGAAAAAAAATACTACTATTTAAGAAACAGCTACCTACATGTTTGGGAGGGAAACAGAGTGAGGGAAATAGTGGTGCTTGACTGAAAGGCAGTGTGTCCATTTAGGATTTCCTTTCCTTTCAAGTCTCAGATTTGGGAAGGAGGCATTTTGGAATCAGGAAGCTGTTGCAAACCTAGAACATTTTCCCCATCTCCTTTGTAAACCATGAAGCACCATAAGCATTTGAGTGCCTCTTCAGAGGATTGGAGGGACACTGAGGGACTGCGAGTCTTCTGTCACAGAATTGGAGAAGCTCAGAGTTGGAAGACACCTCAGTGGCTATTGAGTACAACCAGTGGCTCTAGAAAATATCTGAGTAGTGGTCATGTCAATAGAGGTCAAAAAGAATAAGAAATGGGAGTGAGAAAACTAGCTATTATGTTGTCTATTTCAAAGGCCACCAAAAAAATGTAAGAATGGAAAATTATACACTGAAACCATTCAACCTGACTTTCTCAAAGTCTGTGTCCAGAGTTTAATACAGTGCCTGGCAAATACTGGCACTTAATAAATGTTTATTGATTTATTGATTATCGAGGGGAGGGTAAAAAGAGAGTAATAATATTGTTACCTTTGCCAGGAGTCAGATATTACAGAGAGTGGATCCATCTAATCCATTGTAATTCATATTCTTTCCAAGCGCTATTATTTTTCCCATTTTGTAAATATTCTATTGCTATGAACGTAGTACCCAGAGGCAGTATTAATTAGTGAGTGGATAGAGAGATGAGCTCAAAGCTGAGGAGTCTTGCCTCTGACACATATTGATTGAGGGACTCTGGAAAAATCACTAAACCTCTGTTAATGCTCTAGGAAACTCTCTAAGATTTTATGCTGTAGAGAAGGTACCAACCTGCATTGATAGAGGGGGTTTCTCATGTGGGAGTTCCCTATGCTAATGAAATCACAGTTCTAGTCCACTCACTCAACCCCATAGGACTAAGTCCCATTAATCCTCATAGTGAAGGAGTGCTATTGACTGAGAATCTCAAGCCCAAGGTCTCTTTAGGTTACTTGCAGTCACTTCATCCATAGTATGCCCTTTTGTAAAGGAATTAACAAATCCTCAAAAAAAAAAGAAACAACCATTTAGATATCCATAGGGTAAATAGATAGGCTGTTATAAATTCAATCTAAAATTTAAACTGAGACCACCACCATCACAGTTCCTAGGGATTCTGGTTCTAGAAATATGGGTACATCTCGGGGAGGGGGGGGTGTTTCTATATCTTTCCTGTTGAAAGAGTTCTAAGATTCTAAGTCAGAGTACCTGAGTTATCTTTTCTTATGACTGTGGGCTATGGACATGATTAACTCCCTTGGGTTTCAGTTTCTCACCTATAAAATGGAACGTTGTACCAGCTGATCTTTAAGATTGTTTTTCTAGCTCAAAACCCTATGATCAGCAGTCTTCTAGTGCAGTCCAGAGTTGGCTCAAGTCGTTTATAGAGCCATTGGGATGGCTTCTTCATCTAGATCCCTTTGTCTCTGAGAATGAAAACAGCTCTACCAAGATATAGTCTCAAAGTGGGTTCTTGATTTGTGAGAGTTCTCCATATCTAGCCTGACCCAGACCCACTGCAATGTTTTCTGGCCATCTTCATACCAAGCCACTAAGTGCATACTCTTTCTTCTCCATGCCAATCCCAAGCCAACACTCCAAACCCTGCTTCCAACTCTGCTTTGGGGAGCAATAATCAAATCAACACTACCATTCACAAAATGTTTCAGTGATTTCCCCTTTATTTCTACCATCTCTGAATTCTCAGACTAAAGCACTCCTCCCATCCACCATTACCCTATACATAATCTTCTTGAGATCAGGGGCCATGTTGCCTTTTGTATTTGTATTCCCAGTGCCCAAAACCATACCTGGCACATAGTAAGGATTTAAATGATGCTTTCATTTAGCCATTAGAATAATCCAGAGGTCTAGTTGCCTTCAAGATTCTAAGAAATGTTGGATTGAGAAACTCTATGTTTGGACACCAACCCCTGACAAGTCCTGGAGTTGCCCTTTGGCTTGCATTCTATGTGCAGTCCTCTGACAGACTTATGAATGCCCAACATGACCTTTCCATGAGAAAATGCTACATCCCAAGTCCTAAACTTGGATGTAAATGGTGCCTTTTTCTAAAACCTTAAATCCTTTCATTCCTTCAGTTTTGAGATCCACATGGAGCCATTCCAGTGATGTTGCTAGTGGCAGATAGTTCTACACAGACCTTCACAGTTGGTATACTTCCCACCTCCAACCTTATCATTCACCAGCATCACCTTCTATTGTTACCTTATAATCTGAGAAATGTGACAAGGAAGGAAAAAGTAGGTAGATTTTTTTTCTGGAACTAGCTGAGATATTTCCTGACTTTCGTTCCTTATTGATTGGCAACTGCTTGAAGAGAGGTTAGGTCCTTTTCAACCTTGTGGCCACTTTTGGGCCGGAGTTTCAACTGGATTGAACCCTATAATGCCTCCATAGGGGAGGAAATGGCCATCTGTGGGTAGCATACCCAATTTCTTCCAGGGGCAAGTGAAACTTTTCTGCCACCAGGGGTACCTTAGGGTATGTTCCAATTTAGGGTATTTTTTTTACTCTGGCTAAACATGAATAAGCTGTGATGGAGAAATATCCATTTCCAGGGTGCTGCTTTCCAGGAAAATAAACCTTTTCATCTAAGTTCAATGGTTACATTTTAAATTTTCAGAGCCTCAGTGGCTTCAAGAGCTCATAATCATGGGATGTGCCGGGTTTTGAAAAAGACTTTTTCATCTTCTTCCACAACCTATTTCATGTCAACTGTAGGCAACCACAGGAAATAAAAAAGGAAAAAAAGTGCCAAATCAAATATGGTTTAAAGGATACATATTTATGGAGCAAAAGGAATAAAGCCTTGGTTTAACAATCACTTTTACTCTCTCTTTAATGAATGCCAAGTGGAGAATTGAAGAGTTAGTGGAGAGACTTGGCAGACGCTAGACAACACACACAAAAATGATTTATTCTTTTCAAAATAATTATCTCAATAACTAGGTAAATTAAGCTATTTGTTTCTTTGCATGTTAGGAGAAATAAGATCATAGAATGGTAGCTGTAGGGATGAAGGGGAACTCAAAGGTCACCTTGGTTTTTTACAGATGAAGAAACCAAGTCCTTGAGAGATTAATTGATTTGTCCAAAGTGGAAAAACTATAATTTAAACTATAGCCTCTGACTGCTTACCAAGGTTTTATTCTCAAATTGAGAAGAAATATGGTGGAATGGATAGAGCATTTGAACCAAAGTCAGGAAGATTTGGGTTCATATCTCGCCTCTGACAATCACTAGCTTTGTAACCATAGTTATTAAATTTCTTTTAACTTCTATTTCCTCATCTGCAAAATGGGGCCCTACAATATCTACCTTACAGAATTGCTCTGTGGCTTAAATTAGATAATGTGTGCAAAGCACTTTGTGAATTTTATTAACTGTCAGTCATTATTAGTATCCTTTTTTTGTTTGGCGATACTCATAACTAGATCACCATGAATTCACAGAAGCTGATGAAGTGAATAATTTTTGAGTTAAAGCAGGGTCCAAAATTCACCACTGTTCACATTCTGAAGGTAACAAAAACTAACCAAAATATCCAATTTTCCTGTCAAAATTTTAGCATCAATTTCTCTTGTTTTTGTATATTGTACTTTCCTTGGCCGCTATAACGATTTGAGTTCAGTCTTACTTTCTCTTAGAAGTCCCATAGCTTTTTATAGGAATTTGAAATGCTCTCCCCAAGGCCTAGATCCCTTCCCAAGATCCCCAAGCAATACAGTAAGTGCTTGATTTTTGGAATGGTGACATTTGTCTATAGTGGCAACTCAGTGTATTCTGGCCATGTCTCAGCCTAAGAAAAAAAATGTCTTGAAGGATCCAGGGCCAAATAATCTCTTGATTACTTAGATATTTCAGTCAAATGTATTTTGGACCCCTAGTATGGCCTAGAGATCCTTTAGTCAAACCCCCTCATTTTATAGATGATGTAACTGAGGACTAGAAAAGGTTAACTGAAGTGAACATTAAGAAAAGAACCCAGGTCACATGTTACCTACTCATAGTCCATTTCCTCCACACCACTTTATCTGAATTTCCCAGACATTTTTCAGAGTTTCCCTCTTTATTTTGTGGATGTACTGTAGAATAAAGTTCAGCATCTGCTTTGAATCAAAAAGGCAGAATTGTTGGTCTTTTCGCAGTTAAATGAGAATAAGCCTTGTGTTCATACAAAGGACAGAGCCCTGGCTGGTCAGTATCCCTTGGTGAAGCAGTTGCTGGCCTCCTCACTTTCTCTAAATCAAAAAAAAAAAAAAAGGACAAACATAACAGCCTAAATGCTCTACTGCAAAAATTAGCACCGAGTGTAAAATTGATTATTTGAAAGTAATGCACTATGAAACTGAGTGCCTTCTGACAAGACTGGTCAACACAGCTTATTTCAACAGAAGTTTCACACTCCTGAGCTCTAACTGATCCTGTTACCATTTCTCTGTGCTCCTGCTTAAACTGGACATTGGATATGGAACATGAATCTGTCCATTAAGGACACCATGCTTGTAATCAAATACT